>NC_056748.1:428085142-428192959 GCF_019279795.1 Protopterus annectens | reverse complement strand
TTGGTGGTGTTACTAGCCCATGGCCACGTGCCCTATGCCTCACCCCCACCAGGTGTTCCTGCACGGACAGCTCACGCTCGCAGATGGCCATGCCTCGGTCGAGGATCCCAGCCATCTCATCCAATCTCCTATCCAGAACATTGGCAAGATGCTGTTGGGCATTCGCCAATGACTGGATGTTCTCATTTAAGGAATGGATTGCGGACCTCTGCAGCCTCTGCCCTTCCTGGTTCTGCCGTTCGGCATGTGCCTGCGCCGCCATTACAGTCTGGAACATGCGTCTGGTTATACCAGCTGCTGCACCCTCTACGGCAGGTGTATGTATAGCAGTGCTCCTCCTACGAGCAGCACCTGCCACATGCCTGTCTGGCACTCCACCAGTCATTACACTGGCATTGTCGTGTGTACCCGCACCTTCTGCAGCCACCACACATTCCTGCTCGGTGCCAACAGACGCTGACTGTCCATCATCTATGGTCAATGGTGTTGCGGTATGTGTCGGCATCTGAACCGTGCAAAGGGATGAAAGGGACGTATGTGTGATGTTCTCCAGTGGCACAGTGTCTGCCTGTGATGACCCTGCCTGTGCCTCATGCACATGGTCATCACCACTAGTATCTGTGGGGACACTAGCATCAGATGGGCCGCAGGAGGGGAATGCACCTACAGCACCTGTCAATACAGAGACATACCGTAAGTTACATTACAGACATGCTGACACACACACAGCCACACACACACACACACACACACACACATGCAGACACACACACGCTGACACACACACGTGGGCACACACACATGCAGACACATCATGCATGTGATATTGCATGTGGCATGCAGCATTCCCACACCACAGCCCAGTGAATGCAGCCCAGACATTAATAGTGGCAGTATGCATACTGCCCTGGAGTGCACACTACAACAGGCAGGTGTCTGTTAGTAGGCATGCAGTACACACATTCATGGTAGTTTGCATGCATCACCGTGATACACTGTGTGTCCACGGGCGAGTTAACTGTACACATGGCTGCCGTCACTATGTCATGTACACCGCAAACATGTGCGGTATCATGTGGACATGTGTCAATGGTGTCCCACCACATCACAACAGATGTCACAGTGCAGTGTTATGTGTTCAGTCTACAAATACAATGCATCTGTAACAAGGATGTCTGTGCATGTGTGGTTGGTGTGAGCTGTGTACATAGCTGTGCAGTGTGGAGTACGGGCACTGTGCCACTGCACGGTAGCAGGACACCGGTATGTTTCTGTGCGATGTGTGACCTGGACGCATTACATTGCCATGTCTGGAAACCAGTTCAGCTGCTCAGCAGCATGTATATGGTGGACATTGGTGGCACCTCTATTGGCTGGGGACAGTCATTCCATTTCACTGGTGTACCACATCGGATGTCCAGGGGGTCCACTACAGTGATGAGCCCACTATGTGTGGACAGGGTGCAACGGTGACTACCCACTGCAGATGTACTGTGTGGCAACATGCCTGTAGGTATCACCCATGGCCTTGTTTGTCTGGGTCATCGACAATTGTGTGTGATGGACCTCGTGCACACGGCCCTGTGGTGGCACATGTGACATACAACCGTACTAGTCTGAGGTGTCACATTCCCTATGGCTATGCAGACATTGTGGATGTCTGCTATGTCGTGCATAGGTCATGTCATGGTGTGACAATGTTGCAGACAGACATCCACGTGCATGGGACATGTCATGTGCCATGTCACAACATGTGCACCCAATGCAGGGGCATAGGTCACAGTGGTAACACCTGTGCTCTGGCCAGATCACAGCTCACTATGTGGTACTGTGTTCATACTGCAGAGGCATACCAATGCATACTACACATGCAGCCATTGTGGAACACCTTCACCATTGTATGCATAGCTGACTGCACATAACACACCAATGGGTTATGTGGTGTCATGCCACTCTATACTAACGGTTGTATCTACTGTACATGGGTGGTGTGTGTGTCGGATGGTGCAACCTGTATACCGTGACTGGGGCACACCCAGGTGTGCATGTCATACCTGGACACATGGGAAATATCAATACACCGTATCATGCCTTTTACTAGCAACAGACTTACCTGTGACAGACCCTTGTCTTTGCGACATGCCAGACGTACCTGTATAGGGATGACACAAAGGTATGCACATTATCCATTACTATCACCACAGTAAGCATTCTGCATGTCACATCATGCACCTGCGTGTTCGCATGTGCTCTGCACATGTGTGCATACACAACATAGCATACTGTAGTATGCATCCTGTGTGGCCATATACCTGGCATGTGTTGCTATATTATGTATTGTACTATGACACCCACTCCTACGTCGCTTGTCATACAAACATGCAACACTGACTTACCAGGCATCTCCGAGCTCATTGTTTGGGAGACACCCACCTCCACGATGGACGCAAGGGTTTCAGCGTGTTGTTCCATGGGTGTCCCCAGACCGGCCAGGATCTCCTCTGTGGCTGTGAGTGGGGGCTGGGTTGGTGGCCCACCACCTGTCCCACCCTGTTGTCTGGCAATTGCAGCGGCACGCTGTCTCGCATGCCGGATTAGGTCTGTGCAGTGCCTGCATATCTGTTGATATGTGCGGTTGTGGCCACCCAGGCTGTTCACCCTCCTGCGCATATCCTGCCACATCTCCTCCCATTGTTGTGCCTGCAGTGGCACATGGCTAAATGAGATGTCATAATTATCATGTAGCAATGGTATGATCACCTCGTCTTCTTGTCGGCTAAAGGCAGGCAGCCGGGAACGTGGCATTATCTGTAAGACATAACGGTGGTGGCAGGTCACATTTACACTGCTGTTCTGGCATACTGCTGGGAATACATTGCTATGACATGTACAACATCTGCACAGTAATCTCTGCAAGGCATCATGGCAGTGATACAGCCAATGTGTTGCCGCCACACCATTGAGCAGTGGGTGTCATTTCATATCTGTGTGTCACCTCATCACACTGTACACGCACCATGTTGATGTTAGCCTGCTGTGGACATGTGTACCTGTCTACACCTGTGTCCATATCAGTTGGCACGGGTCCCCTTGTGACAACAGTTCTACTGTTCACCTGGATGCTGTCTATATGTCAATAGACATCACGTACGTGGCCATTATGAACATCAGCAGTGGCACTGTACACATACACATGGACACCTGCACATGCATGTGTTGTGCCATGTACATCCACACAGCACTGTATGGGTGTTGGCCAACTTTTCACGGCTCACCTGTGTTGCACATGTGATACACATGGGACAATGTGTAACCATGCCACATTAGCAGGGAAGGTCATGCATAGCATGTACAGACACACTTTGTCCACAGCAGCACACAGCACCTGGAACACCACAGGGTGCATCACCGTAACATTACTGCTGTGTATGGTTGATAGTGACAGTGCCTTTTGGCCATCGCACCATGTAGGATCAGGATAGCACATGCAGCCTTGCTGGGCAGGGCTGCATGGTATGGCAAGGTATGCCACATACATGGCACTGGGATGTGATCCACCTGGGGGGTAATGATATTGGCAGGGTGGCTGTCCATTCCATATGTCATTGCTATGTGTATTTGGACATTACACATGTCTATCACCATGGTGTGGACACTGGCCTTATGCAAGGTAGGCTGCACGCTGCTTGGTGGGGATGTGTCTGGTGCATGCAGGTATCACACACCCATGCATACACTGTAACCCTGACAGGTGCTATGTGCTGCGATATTGATCTACACAGTGCTGTATGTGGCCACACACTGCTATCCCGCACATGGATGGTTACCTGGACTGACGTGGGTACCACACATGTCTACATCCAGTGCCTGCTGCCACCCCCATGTCTGCTGGTGCACTACACACCGCCATCCCTCCCTCTGGAAACGTGATGTTGGGCACAGCATAGGTATCCATGTATGGGGACAGGGATGTTCACATAGCAGGGGCACTGATGGTATCGTCGATCTGACCATACACATATGACGCACCCATCACACATACAACCCATTCATTATGTTGTGAAGAACAGTGACACAGCAATACCGCTACGCCGGAGACATTCACAGGCGTGCATACACAGATGCATGCACGTCCAGCTTTGGCATGGCCTGGACTATACGTGTTTGAGTGTGGCTGGCGCAGAAGTACTGTGCACATGTCTACACAGTCTGCCTGTTCTATAGTAGTCATCGTTTATGTGCTGTGCACATATCATATCTGCACATTGTGTTGGTGTCTGTCTATCCACGGGCCAGTGGTGGGACACACAGGGCTATTGTTGAACATATATGCATGCAACCCTGTACTGCTGTACTGCTAGCTTCTCAGGTGCTACTGTGTCATACACATGCACACCATACCCACGGATGTGGTAGTGGGTTGCCACCCATACCCATCTCCTCTTGTGGGTTGCTATCATCCCACACCCTCTTTGTATTGTATGTTCAGGCTATGCACCTGTGTGGGGCTTGTGGGCGTGCAATGCAGTACTATGTGCCTTGCACCCATCGCAGAACACGCCATACAGGTACACTGGCGGCCATACACTGCACAGCTTGATGTTGGCACATCACATGTTGTACACACATAACACATCTCCTGTGGGACATGGTCAAATGTACAGGCATGTCCATCAGTCACATGCCACTACTACCCCTACATGACGGCTATGCAGGACATGTGGCGGTACAGCAACTGTCACATGTGCACCTGCAATGCCCCCTACCTGCATCACGTGGTACTGCCTGTGGGGTATGTGCGCCTGCACCCATGCTATGGCCATAGATGACAGTTGTACATCGATATGTGCAACATACCTCATTGGGAGTTCTCATGTGCACATGTTCAACATGTCAACGCATTGTTTGTGTCTGTCAGACAGTCATTGTTGTGCATGGTTTACATGGCAGCCATGGCGTACTGTGTCTGATTCCACGTACTTCATTGGGCTACCAGCATTGTACATTATCACGGCACATTCCTGCCATCACATAGCCATCCTAGATGACAGTGGGAGGTGTCCTGCCATGTGCACATATGTCACACAGTACGAGGGTGACTGACACACATTCTCAGGACAGGGTTCTGACAGCTGTGGATGTGTGTGATGCTGTCGACGACCATGACTGCACCAGATGGTGTCATCTGGATGTGTAACATGCACAACACACACCTACCTTCACATAGCAACACATCATCCACAAGGATGGACATCCCTGCATGAACACTGTATGCAGTATGTCTGTATGACCACTGCATGCACCACTGGTAGCCACCAGCATGGCTGCCAACAGTGGCAGTGTGTATCCTGTGTGAACATGGGTTACACCATTCACAACACACCTGTGTCAGTGTCCCTGTTGTGTGTCACAGTGCAGTTCCACACATCATGTAACAGTATGCATCATGCACCGGTATGTTGCAGACATGTGAACGGCTGTGCAAGTCAACATATGCACACATGACACATCACCTGGTACAACATGTCTGTCTTACCACATGCTATTGTGACCACCCTGTGATGACATTGTACAGGCTACGTGGAATGGGACATCAGATGGCTCAATGGTGTATTCACCCTCTGGGTGTGTGTCTAGCCGAGTGTACAGTAGGCAGTGGTCTGCACACAGGGATACTGTACATTTGCCTACTCTGTCACTGCGACTGTTGACTATGATCATACTGTACTTATGCAGGCATGTGGTATTGATCCAGTATGACAGTCATGGTCAACCACGGTACTGTGGCACACATGACCTGCGGACATCTGCCTAGGGTGTGGGGCCCACATGTCCATCTTCACATGCTATGCTGCCTCTGCAGCAGTGTCACATGTGTGTCGCCAGCAGGGCTGTCACAGGCAGGCACGGCATGCAGTGATGTGTGACAATGCTTGCACCCCCCACTGTGCTGTACACATGCACTGCACACACAGTAAGGCATGCCTGACATTAATCTGCGGTGCCTGGGACCTGCCTCCATGCTCTACAGAGCACACCTGCCGGTCCAGATTGTACACAGATCATACCTCCCGGCACATACCTGGACTGCAACACACACAGGTGAGTGGATCCCACATCACACAGTGATTTACACACATACTGTATGTTTTTCTAAGACAAATGCATCATAGGTACTCCATGTTCGGATACCCATGTTTGTGACCACTAGACACATTGTGACACGTGACGGTGAGTACACTGTACACCACAGGTTACATGCTGGCTGTGTTATCATACTGTACATTGCACCTCGGACAGTTGCTACTGCCATGTGCTGACAGCAACACGCACTTCCCTAGTATGGACTCCCATGTACCCACACATGCTTGGCCATGCACTACACATAGCTGGGTGACACATTACACAAGACATACCATACCTACACTACCCTTGGCATGCACCATACCTCCATGTGTCTGTGTGCTATACCTACAGACATCCCCCCTCTGGTTGATGGACATATATGCTTTGTGGCCCTGCTAGCCACACCCTGGACACACACCCATTGCAGCATACATGGTACATGTGCTCAACAGCCGGTACTACCAACATCTGCTGACGGGGTAGTTAATGGCATGGCACCCCGGCAGACGGACAGTATACATGACTATGCTGACACATATCACAATGCACTTCCGCTACATGTACGCACTGGTAGGGACCATGCTATTCCACACAGAGACATGGTGGTACTGGCCTTTTCACAGATGCCACGGTGGTATGCATGTTCCATGCACATGTGCTGTATGGGCACATGTGCAGGCTGTTGAACGGTGAGTATGTTCAAATGTGTGTGGTGCATCACTTGACAGTCATGGTGTGTCCTCGTGCTCCATCACATACTCCACAGCTAGCTACCTACACATGACCACCATACTTTGCAGTGTGGGCCCTCATGCAGTGTGGTGGTATGTCTGTGTTGTTTGGCTACATCCACATTCAATGTAGCATACGACAGTCACCCAGGCATTGCCGACAGAGATGTTGTTGGCAACATGCCAGCCAATGCGATACCTACCAATAATATACACTCTCACTCACTACAGGGTTCCAATCCATACATGGACATCGCATTGTCCCTGTGGACACATACATGGTACTGCCATGCACACATTATGTCCTCGGACACTGTCCCAATGTCACCTCCAATCTCCATAGCTGTTCTATCCCGCCAAACTGGTTGTTATGTGTCTCTGCAGCAGCCCACTTAATTAAATGCTAGCCCATTCATGGACGTTGTGTACCTTGACCACCACACCACCGCATCTATCACACTACACATGGGTGGTAGTGCATTGCACGTCTGGGACTGCATTCATACATACATGACTGCACCATTCGGTATGGCACTGGGGCACATCCTCACATACATGCTTCACACACTCATTGACGACTTCCATGCCTTTACTGGCACCCTTGTTGGGCGTCTGTGTGCCACAGCACACCACATCCACATGATGGCCACCTGTCATACCATTGCATGGGTGGTTGGTGTAGTACAGAGGGTAACAGATCAGACATTATCCCCACATTGCCCTTCAGCACCATTCCACATTCTGGTATTGGCAATGTACACATCCACCATCACATCATACCCTGTGTCTCAGGATGTTAGGCTATGTGACTCCTGGACAGGTCACACAGTGGTGCAAGCATATCATGCTACCTACGACATGTAAGGTACATGTGGCATTACACAGTCCTCAGTCATGTGTCCCCTCATGTTCACTATTTGCTTACATACACAACATGCTGTCACGGAGTAATATCCATGTCTACATGTCCCACATCTACATACCTGGCAGCATTCTAGCTCCACCAGCTCATACTGCTAACAACCATACAGGTGTCGGTGTGGCAGATATATCGTGTAGATGTCATTGTGTCAGATACATCACAGATGGTGCATACACATCACCTTTGCATAGCGACAGTCATCCACTGGGTATCATGTGGATACTGTCCCTATACATGCATATCACATTGTACATGGTTGCTGTACACACACATGCCCCACATGGTAATGTGGTTGCCATATTCCACTGTGGCGTGGGTACAC
Organism: Protopterus annectens; assembly: GCF_019279795.1. Classification (NCBI taxonomy): domain Eukaryota; kingdom Metazoa; phylum Chordata; order Ceratodontiformes; family Protopteridae; genus Protopterus; species Protopterus annectens. The sequence goes on along the minus strand of NC_056748.1, from coordinate 428,184,858 downwards.
ATCTGCAGGGCCACACATATCTGGACTATGTGTGTTGCTGGGACATTGGTAGCCTTTGTACTTGTGCCATACACACATCTACACATGGGCAGGGTTACTATAACACATTCGTGGTGTGCCTTCAACAATGGCTACAACTTTCCATGTCACAGTATAGTCATGCCGCGATATATACCAGGCTCAGACAGTTTAAATATGCAGATGACAGACGGGAACACATCTGTACTCATCTGCATACCACTTACACAGTGGTGTCATGTACTCTGCCATGGGCCATGTCCTCTGCATTACTGATGCATGTAGTACTCCTACATGGCATTTGCAGTGGGCAGGGTGAATGAAGCAGTCATGCATATGTGCACACAAGCCACATTGCTTAGCCTGGGCTTCTGTTTACCTACACAGACTGGACACACACCATGCTGTAGAACATAGGTCCTGTGCACATCCCACAGGGACACACTGTGGCACTGGTCATGTGATAGCTCCCTTGCTGATAGGGTGACACATACACATGGTACCACCACAACAGCAGTACTGTGTAGACATGCAGTTGACATCCACCTTTGCTGTCCAGTGGACAGTACCATGGGGGGCTGGCACGACTGTGTACATTGCACATGTGTTTACACATGGACCTGCCAGACATCATTGTTGCACACATTGCACCTGCTACAGATAGCTTGGACATGGTTACTTGATGTTCCTTCCATTTTGGGTGGCTATTCTGCTACTGCTCTGTCCCATATCTGCAGGCCATACATATCCTGTTAATGTACATAACACTAGGCCATACGTCCATCATGCATGCTATGCCTGTGATACTATGTATAATGTCTGAACGTATCCATCATGATAGCTTTACATTATACATACTTGACATGGTCACCCCTACTGCGAGGCATACGTGCACGTCGTGCACACATTACGTATGACATCGACAATATCTGCCCATACACATGTGTGCTGTGACACTATACATACATGTCCTATCCCCTGCTGTGGCACTTCATAGCTGGACATCCACTGCCAGCATCAGCATGGGTGGTGGCATTGTTCTGTGTTTTAAATCACGATGGCACCCCTTGGCCTATCCCAGCTGTGTACATGATGTCCCACTGCTGTGCACACAGTGTCCACAGTGGTTGGTATACTCAGCAGGTTAACACTACATAACCACCTTTCACCACTCTCTCCTTTATGGACAGGTATCTTTACTGACAAACACCGTTCACATACAGTGCCGATTCATCATACATATCATGCGTTACACACCAGTACATCTCGTGGGTTCTACATACCTTTCCTGTATTGCTTTCCGTATTCCGTTTGTGTCTCGCTACTGACAAGTGATCGGCTCTTGTAGGAATAACATCTTTGTTCGGTATGAACATACAGTTTGACTATCCTGGGAGTCTTCCTTATATCCGTCGTCACCTGCGGCATGTGGGTTCATCACACCAATAGCTGTTCCTCGGTGTGTACTTATGCGCATATCACCTGTGCATCTCCTCCATTCGACGGTACTGCCGGAACTAGGCCATGGTTCATTCATCGTCTGGGCGTTGGTTATCTGCACTACCTTCGTGGGGATGGTATGTATTGTGTTATATTATGTGTGACTACAACCGCTATGTGTGGCGTCAGGTACATTTGGCTGTGGTGTTAGCCTTGGATTGTGTGTGTTGGGTATGGTATTATGTTCCACATGTGGGTGTCCGTGTCCTGCTGGCGTCTGTCGATGGCGTTTTGCATTCTGATGTGTAACATAGCTCTTGTATTCCTGTACACAACGGATGCAGGTATGCATCCGCTGCTGATAGTGGTTCCCACGCGGGATGTTGCGGGTATGCCGCTGTCATTAACTGCCTGTATGTTTTTGCTGCTATTTCGGTTTGTATCCCTTTGATATGTGCGATGGGGTATATCGGCGGCTGTGGGTGACGGGTACGGGTTGTGGGCCTTGCATTTGTACATACACGGTATGCTTCTGTGTGTGCTCCATCCCTGCCTGGGGAGTTACATGTTACCTGTCTGTTGTTCTAGGAGTGTAGGTTTTGTTGATGTCGTCTGCTGTCGGTACCGCCTGCCTGTGTGCTTCCAGCATGTATTCCTCCGTCACATCGGTAGTATATCTGCAGCTGTTCGTACGTGCCGACTATCCCTTGGCATTTTGTCACGGATATTTATGGTCATTGTGGTCCTGTAGTTGGGACGGCCTGTATGCTACCGGTTGCCACCTATTCGGTGGCGATTGCTTGTTTAACACTCGTAGAACACACAGCGGTGTTTACGGGACGATACGTGTCCACGATCGGTGCCGGGTAGCACATGCGTATTTCCGCGGTACATAACTATTGCTGCGTAACGTTGCCGATATATCGTATTGGAATTAACATGTCGGCGCCATACATCCGGTGATGGTTTGTACATGCGTCCTTTGCATGTCATGTTGGCTATACTCCTGTGGTAGATTCTGGGACATTTTCGATTTGCATCGTTTTACGTCGCCACACGCCTAGCCAGTGAGGAGCTCTCAGTACTACTTTGTGGGTACTGCTATACATACGCCTGTGGTTCCTATACTGTATGCCAACACATGTTATTCCACTCCGCCTGTCACATGCCACCTACATACACATTTTATAGTGTCACACACATTACACTGGCACAGCGGAACACACGACACCCTCACCTCACACATAGACATACTGCCGCTTTCGCAGGGACGGTTGCACACAGTACCTACGTTGACCACATCGCCGGCGGCGGTGTCTACCTCCGCCCTCATATCCTATGAATATTACACGCACATGTCCTGTTACTGTATCGTGGCCTGGCGATCATCCCGAATGACGAATATGCATTTAGGTGGGTTGAACTTTCCATGGGTGGCGTTCCCTGCTCTGTCCACCCTCCCGGATAGTCGGGTTGTCATTCAGTATGTTTACTATGTTGAGAGTTCGCATCTTACTGCATCTGTAACCTTGCATCCCTGTGATTCCCTGTTTAACTTGTTGTACTTTATATCTGTGTATGTGTACATATATTTCTACGTGTGTAATGATATCTATATCCATATTTGTGTATGAACATATGTACATATGTAGACACCTTTCGCCGAACGTGGCAGCATACGCCTACGCTGTCTGCTGTCGGACCCGCGTGCGGTTGAGGTGTTGGCGTTCCATGCTCCGCTGGCTGTTGGTTGTGCAGTGTTTGGGTGATACCTATGTTGGAGTCGCACATGGGACCGCCCATACAGTACACATTACGGGCGGACATGTTTGTGTGCCGTCCATTTCACTGTGTGTGCAGGTAGGGAGGTGTCAGTCCATGGGGCCTACGCTGTCAGAGTATGTGCTATACGTTCCCTCTTTGCCAAGGCATAGGCATATTGGGTACGCCTCCGTCTGCCTACTGGGGCTGGCACAGTGTGTTCATGGCACTGAACGCCCTGTGCCTGTGCTTGCCTTGGCAGTTGTGGCGGGCTTGGTGGCTCTACACCATTATGTCCCTGCGGCAGCTGTTTCTGCAGGATCATATTATGTAGCATAGCACATACTATGAATATGTGGGCACATGTGTCTGGAGAGTACTGCAAGGCTCCACCAGATGTATCCAAGCACCGGAACTGTGATTTCAACATCCCAAACACACGCTCTATGATTATTCTGGTTTGTGCGTGTGCCTCATTATGGCGTTCTTGCATGTGTGTGTGTGCATTTCTGATGGGTGTCATCATCCACGGCTCCAATGCGTAGCCAGCATCACCCACAAGGTGACCTTGTGTGATGTCCCCCCTGGCGAATACCTGATACAGCTGTGAGGCATGCCAGATATGGGCGTCGTGGTAGCTTCCGGGCTGCCAGCACACACATCCATGATAATGCCCTGCGCATTGCACACAACCTGGCAATTGATGGAGGGGAATCCCTTGCGGTTTATGTAGCGTCTACCCTGCTCACCGGTGGTGACTTGATTTCTATGTGCGCACAGTCTATCGCACCCAGTACCTCCGGTATTGTGCCACACGGTGGAAGTGGCGCATATTGCTAGCCAACTCCTCCTGAGATCTGGGGAAGTATATATACTCATGGGCATGTCGTAACATGGCATCCAGAAACTGGTGTAGTACCCTGGATGCTGATGCCTGTGAGATGCCCATTATATCCCCGGTTGGCCTTTGAAAGGTACCTGTTGCCAGTATTCGCAAGCTTACACATACCTTGTGTCCACTGGGATGGGCTCACCTCTGTTGTCTCTTGTTCTCAGGCTTGGCCGGCACAGCTCCACTATTTGCTGTAACGTGTCCCTGTCCACCCTGTAACGCTCTACTATCTCCAGGTCTTGCAGCCCCTGGTAGGTCACCCTTGGTCTGAACACTCTCCTTCTCCTCTGAGGCCTCCGGTAGTTGTCGGCACCCTCCTCCGCAACTTCGACTGTCTCTAGCACATGCTGATGCATCACGGCCACGGCAGCACCCAACATATACATTTTAAAAGATCCCCGTGTGTTTACACCGTAAGGCGCAGCGTTTGGGAATTCGCGCTGTGTGTTGTGTGCATTCCCACTTTATAGTGTTGTGCTGTACACCCGGTGATGTCATTGGGTGTGTCTCTGCTGCCGTATCTGTGGGTTATCTACCGTGTTTTATCATGGCACTGCAACGCTGTTGCCTTTGGTGTTACATTACACTTGCCTGAATTGGTTTAGCTTTACACCTTACTTTACTGTTTCTGCACGCTGCACCTACTATTTACGGAGTGCATCCTGCAGGCACATGACATGTCATGCATTTTGTCTGCCGCCGTTATGCTAACTCTCTCCTTGGCTGTGCTGTATCGGTTCTTCGCTCTTTGCATTTCTGCAACATGCACTACTTTCTTTGCATTCATATTCCTCCCCTTTCCCGTTTTGCAGATTTCTGCATGCAGAGTTGTCAGCTGCCGCCGATTGCCCTCCGTCGGTTGATTGGTGTTAATTGCTCATTACGACTCCAGTTACACTGCTTCCGCATTTCCTCATATTCTCCACATCACCTTCTTGTATCCATGGTTGTTGACGGGGCAGCCGTCACATGACTGGTTTGGGGAACGTCGTCATCCTCGTGCACATGCATCTCTGCGCGCATTGTATACTCTCAGCGCATCTATTTCCTCACACGCCGGTCCTGATGCTGTGATGTGCATTGTACAGCCCAGGTTTGCTGGGCTCCAATGTGCTTCCTCCTACAGCGGCACACCCCTCTGCGATTGACAGGTGTTCCCTCTAGGCCACTCCTCGGTGTTTTACCGCTGCGCTTTGGTGCAGCCTTACGCCGCGGGGATTTGCGATTCAGTATTATCTGCCTCATTTGCATGGCATTGACTACTAATACATGGTTACGGCGCCAGACACCGACGCCACTCCTTGGCAACCCTTGGGCTGTGGTTGTGGCTTTCCATTCATACTATGGTGTATTGTGGCTGTGATGCTGATGTGTCTTATACTGCTCTTTTATGGCATTGTCATATTACTTCATTGTTCCTCACCTTCCGTGGACATGTCCTGGGGTTCTGCTGTGGTTTTTGCGTACATGACATTTATGTCGTTATTTACATTTTCTGCAGGTTTTCCTTTGACATTCTCGATTTCTTTCCACATTGCCATGTTGCACCACTATGACACATGACGTTGGCAGCCTTCCGTTACTCTTATGTCATGTTTGGATATATGTAAACCGTTTTTTTGGTTTACATTGCCGTGCTGTTATGCTACGCCCGCGCCACTTCGTGAATCGCTACTTGTCTTCATTTGCATGGTGCAACACCGCACATGGGGTATTTAACATACCTACGCCGGAGGCGGTGCAACTCCGGCGTACGCCGCTGATGCACGTGGGTTTGGATCGTACCTGAATCGCTCGGCGGCCATGTCTGGCGTTGTGGCGCCTACGCCATGCGTGCGCCTGGCGCAAGGTTCATGAATCCCGGGGTTTGTCATTGTATTTCTGCTGTTATGTATTACTACAAATTTGTAAATATTGAACTTGTCCATCCAGTTCACACACACACAGGTTTGCCATAGATAATGTTCATGTAACAAGTGTGGTGCCATTTCTGTGCGTAGACTAAGCGTAGTTTCATACTCTCAATTGGTTTATTAATTATTTCTGTACATCATTTAAAGTGACCCTGAAAGGGTACAGATGTATCAGAGCTCTACAATGGTTAAATATATTGCCACCTGGTGGTGTGAACCTTGACTCTAGATGATGATCACCACTGAAGTGACTCCCCGACCCCATCTAAAAAAAATGGGATAAAGGAGTTGTGTATAGATGGATGGGTATATATATATTGTTGAGTTTCAGAATGTTTGTTCAGGTTAGTCTGTTTAAGTGAGAGCACTGATTCACTGTGTTTTGATGTGCACTTTGGTAGAGTGCTAACCTGAACAAACATTCTGAAACTCAACAATCGAAAAGGAAACCAAATAGATTCCTTTTCTAATCACTTAACTTTAACCCTAACAAAACCTTCAGACTAAATTTGTCTGACTTGTAATACTATTAGGAAAAGGGAATTCCATAAGTTAATGTGTAGGGTTAAGCATGGGGTCAGGGGCAGTGCAGAACCAAAACCCTGGGGTTAGATGTTTCCAAAGTAATTGAGTGGGACATGTACAGTCTAAATGTCCATGGAGACAGGGTGAGGAATAAAAGCCACACGAGAGAGCAAACAGAGGTATTGCCATAATATGGTGTGTTATCTTGAAACTGCAGTTGCTCCAAATTATCACAAGTGGATGTACCCCATCCTGGTAGAGGGTAAAGAAACTACTGCTAAGAGGGATACTGCATCAGGCTTTACTATTATTAAGTCTGCAGCTGCTATACAGGATCATTACTTCCCTAGGCAGTCCTCTTCAGTTAGGGCTATGGGAGGCACACCTTTTAAAGTGCCACTGGGCTGGGTTCATTTGGACAAGGAAGGGAAGGGGCAATGAGACAAGCATTTTTAAGTATTGATGGTACCTCAGTAGATGCTTTGATTGGACATAACTTTGATGACACGGTCTATATGTATACATGGTTACTCACAGCCAGCCATGGAGACACGCATGTGATGAAGGCAAAAACGAGAGATTACCCAGCCAGTGGCCTCACTTCAATTAAAGGCTGGTGGTGTGGTTAGTTCAAAAGAGGAGCTGGGTAATATCAACAACCCTAAATCAGATCCACATGTGATAGAAGGTACTGGGCTTTGTCAGTTAAAGGGATAATTGATAACACTAAGCATAAATCTGAGCCACTTTTGTCAAAAGATACTTGACATCCTATGTAATGGGACCTGGGGAAGATCATGAAGAGAGAGAAATGTGCAGTCATAGCACTTTGATTCAACCTTACAATACTTGAGGGTGATAGCCAAGGATGCACTGGACTTTTAAAGACAAAGTTAGTCTATGTACTGAGACAAAGGGCTGTTTCACAAAGAATGGACTATTGGATGGGCTCTAGAAGAAGTAATACAGTAGATGGCAAACCTAAAGACCTGCCATTGGGCACTTCTGGACATACTCCATGATATTCATTTTCAGGCCATCTAAATATGATGAATAGGAAGAAGAGATTTGTACAAAATTTTTATTGTCCAGATATTGCAAGCAAAACCAACAGTTTGGGAAGGCAAGAGTTAAAGCAAAGGCTGCTTTGGTGCCTGTGGATGTTATTAAAGAACCATTTCAGAGGGTTCATGGATATCATGGGGCCTCTTAGTACTCCAAGAACCACAGGTAAGAAATATATCTTGATGGTTGTGTATTATGCTAATAGGTATCCTAAGGTAGTAGCTTTGTCCTCTGTTGAGGATAATAAGATGGCAAATGCTCTGTTAGAAATGATCTTCAGGTTAGGTTTCTCCAGGAAGTATTGGTAGAAAGAGGTTCCTTAGATTACTACATCCTGGTAAATACATTTATACCCTGTTTAAGTGTCCATGTGGGAGGGTGGGTAAATGACCTTAGGTACTCTACCGGTGGAGAGATGGAGGATATGACTGATCATGCTATGCATGGGGGGAGATGCAGAAGGATATGACTGATCATGGTATGCATGTGTAAGGACAATGCTGTTGAGTGGTGCTTTCATAATTCAGAATAATCCCAAAATTCAAGGACAAGATAATTTAATAATTGGCTACATAGCTAGTGTCATCTTGGGATAAGATGTTTGAGAAGCCTGTCTGATTTGCCTGGATGGTCTGCATCTCTGTTAACATGGCTTTCTCATTCCAGTTAAAGCCTTTTACTGCCCCCCCCCCCCACTGAGAGTTGTACCTAGGCCTCAACTGGATTCATGCCATTTGAATTGCTGTATGGAAAACACCCCCCAAGGCTTGTTATACTAAAAGACAGATGGGAGGAAGAAAACATGCCCTTAAAAGTGTGACAAGACATTTTTTTGTCACTAAACTGTTTGGTGAACTACATTTTATGTTTAATTAACTTTATAGAAATAAGAGTTTCAAACTGGAAAGGTAGTTCCAATGACTATTTTGGTTTGTTACAAACAAAACAATATACTAAAGTTGTCAGCAGCCTCTGGCATGCTCTTTTCACTAGCATTAGCATTAAAAAAGTGAAGTACCATTATGGACACAGATGTATTCAAACCATGGAGTTTATATGCTGTGCACTGAGTAGTTGCAGTATGCATGTCTTGACTAACATAGCCTCATATCTGCCAGCTACCATTTCAAATGACTGTCCAAGGCAAGCATAGTATGTCAGTATGACAGTGGTTGCTTTCTGTCCATACGCACTACCCCTCAGACAACTATAACCGTTGTTGGGCAAGGGGATCCTTATCCTTGTGAAGGAGAGTTCCTCCCTAACCCAGTTCTAGTGTAACTTGGATGAGGAACAAGAAATTCATCCCTGGTTTGGCACCTATGTCTCTAATGGACACAGGCAGCTTGTAAACAGTTCACCTCCCAGGCCACGCTTACACTTATCAAGGGTACCAGAACATGTCAGAGATGTGGGATGCATGGTTAGGCTTATAAAGGCTCTTGTGATTGTTAGTCCAGTAAACACTTATGAACTGGCAGCTGTGACCATGCCCTCAAGGATCACCATAGACATGATGGTTATCTTGCTCCTGCACTGCCATTAGTTGAATGCACCGTAGCCTGTGGGAGTTACTGCCATGACTCATCACCCTTATCACTGATAAGATACAGAGCCAAAGAAGCCTTACTAGCCATTGGCTATGGGGATAAGTGTTTCTTCTGCTATATGTTATGCTTCAGGTCTCTTAGGTTGAAGCAGAGTTTCAGGATCAACATCAGTATCACTTGAAAGTGCACCACTGGCATGACATGATATTTCTGCCACCCATATCTAAAATAGAGTGTACCAAAGTATACTGCATTGTGTTGTCAATAGCTCTGTATGATAAAAAGTTTTGAAATTCACAATGGTTCTTCTCTTCTGTGTTTGCCTGGCAGATGTCCTGTGTGCTGATTTGTTTACTCACAGGCAGGATAGTGACCTTTGCAGTGACAGTAATGATCTGCCCAGATGACTGATGTTTACACTTGACTCTGTAGAAAACACCCTAACATGATATAACCTGTACCACTTCACCACACCCAGCACTTGTTTGTGCTGTGTAGCTGCTGATGTAATAGCAACCCACACCTCTCTATTCATTCATCACAAATGATTTATACATATTCAGAAAAGTGGTGCTAATGTGTACATATGAGTAGGCTGTTAAGCACCAATACCCAATATTCCCTTGTACCAGTGATGGACACCACAATAACACAGGAATGACCCCACCATCAATAAAGGTTAGGTCATGGCCACACTGCTCCTGTAATTGTACATTGTGTACCTTTTTCTTAGCATGGTCCCTTATCTCAGTCACATATTGGCTACATTCAGATGGTAGGTGACTACGCCTACCAACAGTACTGACACTGACATGACCTCTAACCAGTGGTACTAATGTTTACCTTAATTGCTGCATCATTGGTAAGAATTGCAGCAAGAAACACAGCATTTTCCTTCATAATGCAGTTCAGGCTCCTCCTGCATCTTCCCAGGAAAATGCATCTCTAAGTATGTCAGATTACCAGTAAAAAAATAAATTCCAAACACAGAATGATTCATGTACAAGTTTAGCAACATGCACTCCTACAATCATATTTTAGTATAGCATTTCATAAATGTGCCTTACCCTGATAAATATGTTATGCCACTAATATTTATATAGATGCTATTAGACATGCATACATAATGAGCAGTCTCTAACACTGCACTTCTGAACTATGTTCAAAGCATTTCTGCACTACTGTTCGTAGGTTCAGATCCTAATTAATAACTGTGTACCAAAGAAAGACATGTGTACAGTGCTAATGTATGTAGCACTCTATTATATTTTCAGCTGACCATCAGCAGCAGCAATATTTTTCTTTGTAATCTTTTGTTTCTTTGACTTCAAAATCGAAGCTGAATTAAAGATGATAGCCAACATGCTGGGATCTCCAACATAAAACCCCAGAAATGTAGTGTAAGAGTGCTACTGACACAGGTTCCCATGTGGCCAACAATTGAGAATCATCATCATCAAAAAAAAAAAAACCACGTATGAATGCAAAAAAGAAAAAAAAGAAAACCCATAGGAATGCAGGTTCTGGAGAAGATGGTATATCACACTGAACCCAGTGAGAACAAACAACATGGATAACATGCAGTGCAACAACCATATGGATGATGTTGATGTGCAACAGACAGTGGTCACAGCACAGGCATACATATGACCTGCAACCTCAAAGATGTACCACACCTTCACCTAACATTAACAGGGGAATAGACAGTTTGAGTCACTGAGACACTGTAATGAAACCTACAAACAGTCACACATTGCCCTATCCCGTGCATCCCCATAGACAATTATAGCAGCATAGTAAAACTGGACAGGCACATTCCCATACAGCACTTTATACAACAGCATTAGAAGTGTACAGCAAGGCTGTTGTGTTTCAAAGTCCTTACATCAGAGGTACACTCCAAGATTTGCAGCATTGTCTCAGTAGCCAAGAGCAGTACATGGTATTCATATTTCACAACGTACCATTTTCAATCTGCACATGAGATCAGTATGCCTTGATGTTTATTATGAGGCAGTGAATGTGCTTTGTGTGACTAACAGTTCATAGCACCAATACTATGGAGTCACACAGTGGCAAACATGTTTTCTAGTGGTGGTCATCATGGATTGATTATTGATTACTGAATGTGCAATGACTTCTAGACCTAGAAATAAACTGTGGTACCTAACAGAGTCACACTGTGTACATGAGTTTGGAGCTAGTCTTTTTTTAGTTCGGTTCTAATGATATATAGATCATCTTTTTGGATCTGTGGCCCAAGAGAGAGAGAATGTACAGGAATCTGGGTGCCTATGGGGCAGTACCTAATAGCAGCAACTGGCATAGCTCACAACAGTAGACAGCTCGAGCTGTTTTGTGCGCTTTAAAGGTGAGATGATATATCTTGATTATCAGTCATGTAGTTTTGTGCTCCCTTTGCATACGAAGACACCAGTGCAGCAAAAATACAAAATTTGGAGTCTTGCCAATAGCATGTGACATAGACTTTGATGAGTACTGTCTTTTGTTATACTTTGTTTTTCAGTGTGCATGTATATATATATATATATATATATATATATATATATATATATATATATATATATATATATATACAGTTGCTTCCACATAAGTAATGCAGTGGAGGTCCTATTGTGTTATATGAGCTTGGTCCTTTGTTGACTATTGCTAGTGTTCCCAGTAGATGTGTATCAGTAGTACAGAGTGGTCCAGTTATGTTGCATTAGCTTTATTTTGTTCATTCTATTCAAAGCTCCAGTAGCATAGGGTAGTCCCATCACAGTGCGTGAGCTCACTTCTGTGTGGTCTACAAATAATTTGCATTATTAGTGCAGTGCAGTCCAATACTATTACAAGAGTTCAGTCTTGTGTGGTCTACTCACAGCTTCCCCTTTAGGTGTGCATGGCAGTAGTATTACAGTGTGGTGTCACAGTGGTACATGAGTTCAGCTCTTTATGGTCTATGCACAACTACAGACTACAGTGCATTGGCTAGTGTGCTGGGAAAAGGCCCAGTGGAACTACAAAGGAGGCAGCAACAGAAAGGTAGTAGACAGTATGGGGTAAGAAAATATGGAGGGGTTACAAAACAGCATGGAAACGACAAAGGTAGAGGCTGTAAAAGGACAACAGGCAAGTGTGGAGATGTACAGTAAGATAAAGTAGAAAGTGAGACGTGGCCACAAAAGTGAGGACAAATGCAGAAAGCCATGGTACAAGCGTATATTCAAACAGATCCACTATAACAAAATCAACCTAAACCCAGTGAATGAAAATCTGTTGATTAAAAAAGATTGAGCAAAACTTTCTTTAGCCTACAAACCACAGAATACAACCACTCGGTAGGTGAGGTCTTCACCCCGTTATTTAACTATACTAACTCCACAGTCACATAACCATGAGGAAAGAGAAACACTTAGGTCAGTTCAGTACCTGTATGAATTACAATCATCCAGTCAATTACCGTAATGTAAGATTGACTTTGAGAAAGGAAACTTCTGGAAAGTGGGATCAGGGAGGAGACAATGGTCAATTTATTACTTGTCATTTGGATGTAGGATAAGTGGCATAGACTACAGTGTAAAGTGAAAAGAGATACAGCCAAAGGTTCCAAAGCAGAAGACAATATCAGAAGAGGAGCAGATAGAAAGTACCCATAGAGGGACAGTCAGCTAAACGGGAGGGACACAAGTTGTAAAATGACTGGAATCGGCCAGCACAGACAGAGAGAGACTGTGAATGATACACATACTGTTTAGTGGAAAATGCTAAATATAAGAATTCATTTTATTTGTTTACCGGGGTAGTGTGCTGATCAATATTGACCAATTTCAGGCTCAGCCCAAGTGAAATACAAAACATTTCACACAAAAAAGAAAATACAGAAATGTAAGCAATAACATTGTAGTTCAGACTAATTACATAGAAAAAACTGTGTATATACATTCTAATGAACAAGCAGAGCATGATGCAAAATATATACATTAATTTGTTTGTGTCTGTTTTAAGTGAATCTTGACAGAGGAGAAGAGACTCAGAAAGGATATATTTTAGGTGATATGTCCTGGGTTGAAGCAGAAGCATTTAGCTTGGATGAAGAAGTACTTTTTGAGTTTTATTCTGAATTTGAAATAAGTGTTGATTTCTTTAATTTGCAGTGCTATGGAGTTTGGTTCTAGGGATAATGCAAGCTGGTGTGGCTTGTGAGTAGTGTTTTATGTTCTATTATGAGTTTTTTTTTCATGAGGTTTATCTGCAAGGGGAGTAAATGTGTGGAGCTGGAGTAGTTTGTACAGTTGGGATCTTAATGTATGTCAGATCTTTGTTTTATGAGTAGCCATTTGCCTTTTTCTAGGGTGATACAGTGATGTTGACTGAGAGGCAGGTTTGCAATGAATTAGCAGATGCTGTTAGAGCTAGTCCAGAGTTTGGCAGTGTTTTACTTGGAGGCAGAAACAAAAATTGGTATCACATATTCAAGCTGAGAAAGGAGAACTCCTTTGCCAATGGCTGCTCTGTATGGTTGGGATAGAACAGGGAAGATATTTTTGGCACAGAAGAGAAGGGAATTTGTTTTGGCTCTCATTTTGGCAATGTAAATGGAAGTTTAGTGACTGATCAAGCCATAGTCCTAGTTATTTGAAGGTAGAGGTTGTATCTATGGAATGGTTATAGGTCAAAGATAATTAAAGGGTTAGGTACTTGGTGTATTTTCTGTGGAGTTCCAAAAATCATAGTTTTGGACTTGGTGGGGTTGAGATGTAGTTTACGATTTATGAGCCACTGGTGGAGCCCATGTAAGTCTGATTGGAGTTAACAGGTTGTGGTACCTGGGCAGGAACTAAAGGAGAAAACAGCAAATGTTTGGACAGAAAAGAAAGACTTGCCAAGGGAGACAGAACATAGCAGATTACAGTAAAACTATTCTGTGGGTGTAGACTTTGTAAGACATGGGCTGGGCGAAGTTGATCACAGTGGAAAAGGGGTGGGTGTATGCTGTCATTCATCTAGGTACTAGCAACTTGTTAAAGGAGACAAGTGCCTGTTGAAATCCAGAAAGAGTCATTACGATCCTTAGAACAGCAAAAATTAACAGGCAAATGGGGGGGAATATATTCTAAATTTGATGTTTCACTATTTCACAGTATTGCCCCTTCACAGAGGTGTAATAATCTTGGAATTAGTGTATATAAATAGCAGAGGCACTGGGAGTTGCCTCCAACATTAGGAAGTGCAGTGAGGCAAAGCCCACATGACAAAAAAAAGACTTTAAATGTATAAGTGTTTTGCAACTTGTTTTTGTCATTCAGGACTTGGAATATTGAGTCATGCACTGCCAATAGAGAACCAAAGGAGACAGGTGTGGTGAAAACAAGTAAAGCGAGGAAGGTCACAAGGTGATGCAGGACCTGAGGATAGAGGTAGCATTTTCAGACATAATTGTGACAGCAGCATTTATGCTGGGGAAGGAGAGGATTAAGGGGTATAATGAATGGCTGTGGCACTGGGCAAGGGAGAAGGGCATGTGAATGCTAGAAGAATGGGGGAGACCACTTAGAGACAACAGCTCTATGCTAGCGACAGCCTTGATCTTGATCAGGAAGGGACATCAGTGCTCAGAGATGAATTGTAATGGTACAACTTATTAATAATCATATGTTTAAACTAAGATAAAAAGGAAAGAAGAATCAAAGAAAATAGAAAAGGTTATGCACTTAGACAGTAGACAGATGGAAAAAACAGGCAAAGAGTATAGCACAAGAACAAGCAAAGGTGAACTGCAGCATGACAGTGCAATATTATACAATGCACCAAGTCTGTGATACAATATAGGTTCATAGGTAGGTACTAGGCTATCGGCCCAAGGGCCTATGCAAGCCTAGCCAACATGGGTCCCCGGCTTTCGCCACCCAAGAAAGTTATTTTCCTGTGCCCCTGTTGAGCAGAGCCACAGAAGTGATCCCTGGGGTACATTTCCTATTTCCCATCCACTCATCAAGATTTCTCTTGAAGAGTGCCAATGAGGAACTCTGCCTGACTTAGGTAGCTTGTTCCAGAGTGTGGGAAGTCCCTGAGATGGGAATCTATCCCTCCAGCATGTTCTGTTTATTGTGGTGACAAGGTTTAGGTCCCTAGAGTGTGTTTCCCGGAGGGATTGGGATTTCTTTAGGTATAGCATGTCTAACAGCTCTGAGGAGCTCTAAGCTATGGACAAGAAGAGAAGGTGGACATTCCTGTTATCACTAAATCATGGACTGTAACTAGAGGGATGGGACATAGGTATATCAGTGTTGACTAGAAAAGAGAGAGAGAGAGATGGAGAAGGAGGAGAAGTGGTGATTCATAAAAGAAGGGGATCAAATGCAATCAATGAGGAAAAATTATGTCTCATGTAGTGGGCAAAGAAGTAGAGAGGATTAGAATACAGGGTATGCCTTGGCAGTTAAGGAAATGTATGGGTGTGTTGGTGGATTGATATATCAGCCTCTATCCATGTCACAAAAGGAGAAAGTGAGACCAAAGAAGAAAATACAAAAAAGTGGGATAGGAAGAAAAAAGCTAAATGCATGGGGGATCTGCCTTCTAGGACTAGATCCATTACACCTGCCTTATAGGAAAAACCTCAGAAGATATTAGGTTAGTCACATTAGCTTGTAAAGGGCATCCTGAGTACACACATTTTCTTAATGTGTGACAGTGAACAAGCAGTTATACAAGCTAATTTGACAAACAAATAGGAGCACGTTCTCCCCTCTGCACTTTATTATGCTCACTCCAATGTCACTGCGCCTTGGAGAAAGAGTGATCACTGACAGGTAATGAAATGCCTGTGTCCCTATTTCTACATAGTGTCCTGATATCAAACCACCCACAGCTCATTATAAAACAAATAACGATTTTGCTGTAGTTAATAATGAGCAAGAAACTACTAGCAAATGACAGTTCAAGTAATCATGCTTGAGCAAGTGTGACTTGAACTTAGTCTGGGGATGTGACTGGTAAGCAAAGAAGAAGAGATTTATAACTCCAAGTTATAAAAGGAGCTGGAGATGATCTGGGCATTGGACCATGAGGAGTTCTGTCAACCATTACAGGATTGTGTCAGAAAGGACAGAAGTACAGATGCAGTCCTAACTAAAATGAAAAGGTGATGAATGTTCAAGTGTAGGCATAGTTACTGTTAGCCAGCAGTTGTCATCATGTCACTTTGTGATTAAGTGTGATGGGAGTTAAGAACACAAAGAGAAAAACAATGTTATGGGATTTTAGGGAAGTGGTTTACACTGAGCCAAAGAAAAGGGTCAAAGGTGAGTATGGAGTTTTGGGGGCAAACTGAGGGAATAAGGCTATGCAAATTTGTCAGTGATGGAGTACTTAGGGCTGTGGACAAAGGTGTTGGGAAAAGGCAAAAATAAAAGGCCATAATATATACAAAATAATGTGAGGCTGGTTGTTTTCTATTTATTTATCTTTTTAGTAAGGCTGGTGATTAGGAAAATAGGTCATACAAGAGGTGGAAGTGAGGGGGATCAGAGAGGTGGATGAGGCGCAGTAGATTTGAACAAAGAAAGGAGTGACAAATGATGTGAGGACTGCAAAATGTAAGCTGAAAGGAAGTTAGAAAGGGAACAAAAGCTTTCTAGGTATGTAGCTGGTGGACAAAATGGAGGGGAGGGACAGACCTGGCCAGAGTAAGCAGAGACAAGAGGGATATCGCAGAAGACTTGGAAGAAACAGAAGTACTAAATGACTATCTTCCTTAAGTCTTTACAAAGGAAAGCAAGGGGAGGATATGTCAAGAGAGAAGGGGAGTAAGAAAGAGAGAGAGAGAGAGAGAGAGAGAGAGATTGCAAACTATGGTCAAAATATCAAGATAGAGAGGAAAGGGATGAACTGTAGAAGGAACCGCCTGTCTTCAAAAATAACAAAGCACAAGGACCAACTGGACCCATAGGAATATGGCTTATAGGCTGTCAGAACCCCAAACTGTGAATTTCAACAGATCATAGCCCACTACAGAAGTCCCTGAAGGCTAGATGACAAGTGTGCCACCTATTGCTCATCTGGTCAGGATAAAACAGACAAAGATTCATGAGTTCAGTTCAGCCAGCTTTATTACACACACACACATATATCAGAAATGCGACTTTGTAACTTAAATAAACTTATAAACAGACTGACTACCACACTCATACATGTTAACATTCTGGCTGTTCTCTCAAAATGGCACTGCTGCCTACATGTGCTCACTATTTATATGCACGTGCCTACATCTGGACATGCTTCTTAAAGGTACATACACATGCTCTGATCTACATCCTCCCTCTTAGAGAAATAGTACATATATGAAATGCCAGTATTCAATGACATGCAATTTACAGAAATGATCTTCTGGCATGCACTTATACAAAACTAACCATTTGACATGCAGTCATAAAATTAGACGGATTCAATATGTAATTTCGAAATACTGAAATCCCGAATTTCAGTATTTTGAAATTACATAGCCGAAGACACCAAACACCAAAACCTTAAAACTGCGAAATTCAAAATCCCGATGCTACACTACAGATACAGCACCTGCAAACACATACACACCACCCCCCCAACTCAAATATAATATCCTACACTACAGATAAGCAGGGGGCAAGCCCTCCTGCACCCCAACACCCCCCTACTTATATATACTGACTTCAAGATCGCACAGACACAAGCAACTCACTCCCACACATTATACACACTCTCGTATACACACATCACAGTCAAAACACACAGTGACAGACACTAAAGCACCTAACCAACCAACATACACATACATACATACCCAAACTTGCATCTTACCATTCATTAAATTAACATTAGAAGCTTAATTCAAAATCTCTGTACTTCGGGATTTTGAATTTCGCGCTTCTGGTTTACCGGTATTTCAAGACTTCTGTATTTTAATTTTAAAATACTGAAATTCGGGATTTCAGTATTTCAAAATTAAAAAGGGAACCCGATTAGACACATATAAAACAATCATGTCCAGGTTACTGTTTACTTTACACTAGGTCTAAAATTACGACCTGATAGTGTAACATAAAAGTCAGAACTGGATCTAGCAACATAGACTATCTTCAAGGAATGTTCAACTTTGGGGACATCAGGAATGTGAATGGATACTGAGACATGTTCTTCGGTATGAACATTGTCAGGGTTGTTCTGAGATCTAAAGTCTGTATCATAGGTATGATACTGCAATATTGTTTCTGATACAGGATGAAGATATATGTAGTTTCTGCTGTATTCTATACTCTCAGATTCCACTAAGTAGGATCTCAGCTCAGCACATATACCTCTCACTTGACCAGTTCGATCAAGGCCTTTCACTGTTTGCATCCTAACTGTCTCTCCTTTTAATGGACAAAATTCTGCATTTATCATAGCTGAATTTCCGAGAAGAGCACTTTCTAAAAAGTGAGGCTTTGATTGCTCTGTTGTTTTTAGCATTAGGCACCAATAAACTAGAACTTACAGGCAAGGTTGTTCTGGTTTGCTAGATAGAAGTCTCTGAGCAGGTGAGCCAAGTAGGTTGTCATGGAGTATATTTCTGAGACTGAGTAAATTCAAGAAGATATCAGTATTGTCATGCTTTGCACTCTGTACTGCATGTTCAGCAAGGCCATTTGACGGTGGATATTCAGGGCTGCTAGTAACATGGATACAGTCTCACTCTTTAGCAAATGTCTGAAACAAGTGACTGGCAAACTGAGAACCGTTGTCAGAAATAAATGTGTGGACTACCATGGACTGAGAAATGACATTTCATCTTAATAATAACAGCACTGGACATTGTTAGGTATCAAATCGATCTCAAACCAGTTCAAATTAGAGTCTACAAACACTAAGTAATGCTGATTGTTCCACTCAAATATGTCAGTTGCTACTGTTGACCAAGGTATTTCAGGAATTTGACTTAGCTGAAGTGGCTCTTTTTGCAAATGCAGCTTAGTACTGTTGCACAGTGAACAAGAAGAAAGCACTTTATCAATGTATTTCACTAGAGAAGGCCAAAATACTAGTCCTCTTGCCTTTCTTTTTGTAGAATCAGAACCGGGGTGGCTGTGATGCAAAATCTGAATGTATTCACGCTGTAAGGAAGTAGGAACATTAACTTTTGGACCTTTAAAAATGATAACCATCTTCCAACAGCATCTCATCTCTGTATGGAAAATAAGGTTGTACTTCTGGCAGTACACAGGATTGCTTTGCTGGCCATCCTACATTGATGAAGTGGTTGAGCTTTTCCAAAATTGGATCAGTCTTTGTATAATCTCTCAGCTCATCAAGTCTTGTAGAAGAATTATGTACTTCCATGACATCAAAGTCAAAATTCTCTGCATCAAGCTGTTCCATGTTATTTCTGGGTGATCTGGATAAGATATCAGCCAGATAAAGAAGTTTACCCTTTGTATAGACCATTTTGAAGTTATACTTCTGCAATTTGAGCATCATCCTTTGTAGTCTTGCTGGAGCTGAATGCATAGGCTTCTTTAAAATAGTGACTAGTGGTTGATGGTCTGTTTCTATATGGCTAGCTCGATCATGAATATAATCATGGAACTTTGAACATGCGAACACAATTGACGAAAGTTCCTCAATTTGAGCGTACTGCATCTCACTTTGGGTAAGAGTTCTACATGCATAAGCAACAGGTCCGCGTTCTTTAAGAATAACTGCACCAAGACTGAACTTTGAAGCATCACAGGAAATAACTACTGGTTTGTAGACATCATAGTACCTTAATGTAGGAGGGTTAGCAATTTGCTGTTTGAGGTTATCAAATGCTCTTTGGTGATGGTCTAACCATGACCGTGGAACATTTTTGCATCTCAGCTCTCTTAGAGGTGCTAATAACTCACTAAAGTCAGGGATACATTTGCCCAAATAGTTAATCATACCAGGAAAATGCTGTAGGGCTTGGATATTGTCTGTAGCTAGCATCTCAGAAATGGCTGCTTGTTTAGAAGGTTCTGGTTGTAAGCCTGTACTGGTAAATAATGACCTACATAAGTGACTTCTAGTTGTCTGAATGTGCATTTCAGAGGATTAAGCTTAAAATTCACTTCATGCACTCTGTCCAGTACTTTTGTGAGGTTTCTGTCATGCTCTGCTTCACCGTTATCTCCAACTAGTAAATCATCAACTGTTATAGCACATGGGTTGCCTGAAAAAAATTGCTCCATTGCATTCTGAAAGACTTCACTGACAGAATTTATTCCAAAAGGCATCCTGAGGAATCTGTATGTACGAAATGGGGTACTGAATGCAGTTAGTAGTGAAGATTTGAGATCAAGCATCACTTGCCTAAATGAACTCTCTGCATATAAGACAGAAAAAACAGTGGCATTTGGCATGAGTGCAGCAATTTCCTCGACTGTACGCATAGGATGATGAGTTCTTTCTAATGCCGTATTCACGTCTCTTGGGTCAATGCATATTCTGATTTCTTCTGAATTTTTCTTATGAGCAGCTACCATGGAAAACACCCACTCAGTTGATTCTGGGACTGGACAAATCACACCTTGCTGCACCATTTTGTCTAACTGGACCTTGACTTTGTCCTGCAAAGCTATTGGAACTCTCCTTGCTGGTGTAAACACTGGACTGGGTCTACTTTCATAGAGTACACAACTGGAAGTTTGCCTAGCTTGTCGTCGAACACATCAGCATACTCTGAGAAAATAGCATCAGTAAAGCTGGAACTGGGACATGTGCTTACATGATGTTGTACTTTGTTAAATGAAAGTAGTTTCATTTCCAGACTGTCTCTGAGACTTAATGATTGCATAGGTCTTTGGACTACATACAATTGCAAGCTGTAACTGTTCCCAGCTGAATAGCATGAAAGCACTACTGAGCCTTTGGTTTGAATCTCTTCACCTTCATAAGCAACAAGCTTTACACAGTTGACCAAATTAAGCTGCTCACCAGCCCTCACTTTAGCAAATGTTTCTGCTGTCATTACATTACACTTAGAACCAGTGTCTACTATGAGCTCCGTGGGCTTGCCATTGATCAAGACAGTACAAAATACTTAATTCTTTGCCAACATATCTACTGTATTAACCTTTTCACCAACCACTGGTACACCATCTACATAGAAAGTAGGGCTGCAGCTTTCTGTATGATCAAACTGCTTTTCTGAGTGACCTTTCTTAACAACTGAATGAGGCTTGCTTGATTTACAAAACTTTTGAAAATGGTTCCTTTTTTTACACTTGTGGCATTGCTGACCAAATGCTAAGCACTTCTCTCTTTTAGATGATTGGCTCCACAATTATGACAGTTAACAATAAGACTTGACTTGGGTTTTGCTGACTCACCCTTGTACTGTACTGAGCATGCCCTTTTTACTGAGCTAGTCTTGAAACATGCTAGAAAGCTACGGGTTTTCTCTGCCAAACCTGCAGGGGTTGCAGCTGCCATGTGCTTAAGCCTGTTGTGCTTGCCACATGTTGCATGCTGTCTACATTTGCTCCAGAGGCTGTTGACACTGTGCTTTTATCACTTGCAAGTATATGTGTGTGCCTTTCTGTGTGCTCATGGATCTGACAAATCTCTATGGCTTTCCTTAATGTTAAATCAGTGTCGCAAAGTAAAATCTTTCTCACTGCAGCACTATTAACATCACACACAAGTCTGTCCTTTATTATATCATCTTTCAAGTCAGCAAATCTACACATTTTGGCCTTTTTTCTCAAGTCACTGATATAAGCTGCAAAAGTTTCTCCTGGCCTTTGGTATCTTGTATAAAATAAGTGCCTCACTAATGTAACATTTGGTTGTGGGTTGCACATTTCTCTAAATTTATGTTTTAAGCACTCTGGGTCCTCCCTTGATTCAGCCAGTACCACAATATGGTGGTTTCCCCCCTCTCCTGCATATACTTATGGTGCATACATGAATTAACTCTCTCTTTCAGAGGCTTCTGACCCAGCTAAATTAAGCAAAATCAATGCCCTTATACACACATCTTTGTCAGAAAAAGCTGCTTGTATGAAAATATATTCCTGCTCAAATACTCTCCATTTCTCTGCTATATTATTATCAAACACAAGTAGACCTGGTCTGCAAAATGCCTCTGCCATATCAACATACAGTAGTGAAGGTGCTTGAAATTATGTACAAACATACACACACACAAATATATATGCCAGAATTTTATGCCAGTAGTTGTAACTATGCCCAATAGCACAGCAAACTTTGAAATAACTTCACTTTGCCAAATAAGGCTCTGTAGCACAAGAACACTTTGAAATCACTATACTTTTTGAAACCACTCATCAGTGTAAGAAATACTTTGAAATGACTGTACTTTGTGAATAAACTGTACACAACACAACAACCTTTCAAAATGGCTGTACTTTTGCAAAATAACTCAGTACAGTGTAAGAAACCCTCTGAAATGGTGGCACTCTGTGCACAAATGTACTAAGTGCAAAAAACTTTCGAAATGGCTATACGTTGCACCCAGCAAACTCTCTGAAATAATTGCACTGTAATAAAGCACACACTCTACAAACACTTTGCACACACTGTGATACTTCAAGCAAATCTAGTTATGCTTTGACTGCCTTCGGTCAGTGCAAAATAGTAGTTTGTTCCCAAAACACGGTCTTTTACTAAAAAATAAGCAGTAGCATTGTTCTTAGCTTAATTTATCCTTTTATTGTACTCATTATGCCCACCTCATCTGCTATCATGCTCATTATACTTTTCTTGTGCCCGTTTTACTTTAAACATGCTCATTATACAAAACCTAAGGTAATTCTTAGCCCCATATGAATATCTCTGCTAGTTTTATCAAATATTGTGGTTTTGAACATTTTGTTTAATTAATAATGCAGTTTGTGCCTTTTGTTTGATTAATAATACATTCTGTGCTACTCATTTGATTAATAATGCATTTTGTGCCTTATAAATGCGCCATTTCATTTTCTTTGCCAAATCATTTGTGCAGTTTTCTTTACCTTTAGCTTGTTTCTGGACGGTTTTTTTTTTTTTTGTTTGTCTGAGCACCTTTTCATTCAGCTAGCTTAATCTGCCTTCACATTCAACTCTGCACCTCATGGCTTAAAGAAGTTGCTCTCTTAATCTCACTTTTGACACCATGTAGCTCATCTGGTCAGGATAAAACAGATTAACAATTGTGGGTTCAGTTCAAGCACCTTTATTACACACAGACATATCAGAAATGAGGCTTGTAACTTAAACTTAAATAAACTCATAAACTGACTATCACACTCATACATGTTAATACTCTGGCTGTTCTCTAAAAATGGCACTGTTGCCTCCATGTGCTCACTATTTATATGCACATGCCTACATCTGGAAATGCTTCTTAAAGATACATATACACGCTCTAATCCACAGCACCTTTGCAAAGGAAGTAAGCAGGGAAAATACAGATAACTGCAGGCCTGAGAGTCTAATAATAGTGACAGAGAAAAATCAAACAAATAATCTTAATGGAAATGCTCTTTGCTGTCCTATAGGACAGTGAGTTTCAGGACAACCAACAAAGATTTATAAATAAAATAAGATGTTAGTCAAACCTGATTCTTTTTGTGTGCTTATTTAGGCCTCTGAGCTCCTTAAGACTACCAAATCTCCCATCTTCCATTTGAATATTTATTCTACCTCCTTTCCAGCTATGGACACCAAACATGAGAGGGGAGAGTCAGTGATCATGGCCATCATCCTGCTAGGTGTTAGAAAAAAAATTCTTCACCAGATGGGTTAACCAGTACTGATCACTCATTCCCACTGCTCCTCAGCCAGGTCCTTTGACACAAGAGCCACTAATCTGAACCAGATTGTATAGGCTGTAGTCAAGGTTTAATCTCTTATACCACACAGCTTGGCAAACTTTATTGAATTTTTTTACCAATGAGTTACAGAAAATGCCCCCCCTAGAAGGTGAAAAGCCAAGGTGATGGGTATAATTTTAATAAAAGTTCAATGAGACACTGCCTTGTGTTTTGTTATTTTTGAGTTATAGAAGAATTCAGCAGAGGAGTACCAGTAGATGTTGTCTAACCAGACTTTGCAACAGAACACTGATTTGGTCCCACATAAGTGGCTGCTAGGAAAACTAGCACAGGACCATCTCAGGGGAGATGTCTCTACAAGAAAAGACAAAGAAGGAAAGAGGGAGCACTGATAGTAAACTGAAGGGACTTAACTATCTCCTATATCTGATGAAGTACTTTTCTTTTTGGAGAGTGTGGTGGACCCATGGAATGAACTACTGGAAAGAATAATGGATAGAAAATCCCTGGAGGCACTCAAGATAACAAAGACAGCTGAAGAATGGGTAAGGGAGAGATAGGGCCGGAGGACAAGTAGAAAGTTAAATGCATTTAAAGGACAGACTTGATGGAAGTGTTACCTCCTTATGTCATCCATCAAACAAATGCAGTCAGGCACAATGGGTTATGCTTTATGCACATGTGAAGTATCTAGTAGTTTTAACCATTTGTGCATTTCATTTAGATGATGTATCTGTAGGATTGCCATGATTTTCACCCTTACAGCACAAAATACTATTGTGCTTTCCACAGCAAAGGGAAGAAGACACCAAGCCCAGGATGACCAGCACTGGACAGCTGTACAGAAACATGCTGGGTACAGTCCACTCTGATGTGGAAGAGGCTGTGCAGTGGGTAGAGAGGCTGCTGTACCTGAATACTCTATATGTAGGACATTAAGACTTTTGTTAAGTGGTCTGCCTGGATTTGCTAGAAGACATTTACATACTCCATTAATATGACTGACCTCCCCTTGCCATTATGCTGGTCAGGCAGGTTAAAGTCAAGGGTATTGGGAGGATTTTGGCTTGCCAGAGGATTTCAGTGCAAACAATTTCTCGCTAATCAGAATTATGCTGGGCCATAGGCTAATCTGCCTGGTAAAAGATCACACTACGTTCATAGTGCAAGAAAGGTAATGGGAAAATGGGCATAGCAGTACTGTTCACTGCCTGACATAGTCAGGCTAGCACATTTTTCCTCCTCTTTCCAAATGATCCTTTAACAAGAACCCTACTTCCACCACTGCTCTTGGCCAGATTTGTAGCCCAAGCAGCAGTGGTCACCAAGAGAAGGTATAGAGACCACTTGGTCAGTTATCAGACAAGACATGCTGTACTTGGTGGTGGGTGTTCTTACCTGTAATTTCTATTTTTGTATTGCAGTACTAACTATTAATCGCAAATTATCTTGTGCATTTCTTTCTGTAAAAGCATACATATAATATTCTATATTATGGAGTATATTTTGTTGTGGAATCTTTAAAGGTGATTTCTGCTGCAATGCATGTTTACTGTAACAATTATATACTTCCTAAATGAACTCGTATCATGTAGGACATTTCCAAAGAGTTATTCGGTAATAATGAGTTTAGTTCTGAGTTACCATTCATTGTTCACTTGACAAAACTACAAAATATACCCACAATGCATTCATATATGCATATCAGTCACAGACACAGTAGATACCAGACATTGAAATCTGTGAAGCACTGATCTGGTATCTTAACCTGCAGCCTCAACAGTTTGCAGGACAAAATAAAAGATTAGGAATAAGGATAACTGTTCAGAATGTTGGATCCTGGGAACAGCTGACTTAGCAAAACTAAATAAAGTCCCCTTTCCAGAGGAAAAACAGTCCAGTTAAGGATTTAAGCTGACTTTTATTCAACGATGGATGAGTGCTCATACCTGAACTGACACACTTTACCAGTCTGTATCACATCTGAACTAGTTACATGTGATGTAACTTACATATGGCTTGCTTCTAATGATATTTTGCATTCCCAAAAAGTACGCACACCAATCCTGTGGAAATGCATTCATCATATACACACAGCGAAATCCACATCTGCATAGTCTGGCATGCACTTACGGCCTTCTCAGTTTGTCATGGAGTGCACTGCACTGTATTTTTAACAGCCATGAAGTGAACAGATATTTATGCAGCAACTAGTGCTATGTTGCTGTGGCTAAATACACCTGTACTGTTGGTGCACATGGGTTTGTGTGTTAAGTAGAAACTCTTAATTGCTGACAAATATTGCAGTTTTGGATATCTATAGTACGACTACTTTTTTTTAAAACCCATCCACTATGTGATACAAACTCATGCTACACATATTAGTCTGTGTCATCTACAATGCGCAAAACATCTTTAGTAAAAATTCAATTACATAGGTTGAGTATCTGAATTCTTCATTAAAAATGATGGAGTGGTGAAGTGCTCTACTATGACAGGTAAATTTACTGACCATCATTTCAACTGTAAAGAAAAGTGTCATACTAAATGATGTTTGTTAAGGAAAAAGTACTTTTTATGACTCAAAATGGAGTCTAGTTGGAATCCACCTTGACTTAAAATGGAGTCAGCCACATATGCTTGAATTAGGTTTCGTTTATTCAGACTAATGTAACATTTTCTGTACTTTGTTGTGCTTAGTCCAGTTAAAATGAAACTGGTTTCCTTTAATGGTCAATGATGTGATAAATGTTTGAGAATGTACTGCCAGCACTAACTGTAATGTACTTTTATAAATACAGTGTTCTTTTATTCATGGAGATCCAAGCTAATTTACTTGATCTCCCACAATTGCACATAATAAATGTATTTTTACTTTCCTGAATCCTGAGTGTGGTGCTATTCCTTTACAGCTGATGGTGTGATTTGGATTTTGAATCCATTTGGAATTGCAGCATCAGGGACCAGCCTTCTGGTCACAAAAAAGACAGTTTTCTGTCCAGTATTTCTCTGCCTCTGTAGACTCTTGCTGCACCTTGAAATTTGTACATGCAACTCTGTGGGAATATTATTTCTAAATTTATATGAAATGTTTTATTTTTAGAATGTGAGAGAGGATTTCATTATTGCTGATTTTTTGTAATGGGTGCAAGTTTGGGAATAGTATAAGAACCACAGGCAACAACTTCAGCCAGACACATGTAGCATGTTGGTGCAAAAAAGCTGTACCTTCTTAGAGAAATAACCTCAGTAAAATGATAGCACACTGAAATTTCCTGTAGAGGTATCCTTTAGTAAATATGTTTAGACAATAACAAGAAAAGGGGAAACAAGTACCTGCCTTCTGCTGGTCAGCTTTTAATGACAGGAAGAAGGTAAATATAAAAGTATATACAAATGTGTTGTAAAAAGTGTGAAGTATTATGCCAAGAAGCTCACAAATCAACAAATGCTCATAGAACAGTAAATAAAATATAAATAGTCCACCAGCTTTTTCTGGTTTATCCTGGGGACTTTATCTCCTTAAAGAGTTAGACCAACTAATGCTGTCTTATCAGTATTCTTTTGATGATTATGACTGGCACCAACTGCCATTAGCTCCATTAACCAAGTCTGGCCCTCTAGAATGGCTATTAACTGTAGTCTCCAAACAGGCTTTGTGACTCATGAATGGAGAACAGCAACAGTCATCCCTCTGCACAAAGGTGGGCCATCAACAGACTCTGGAAATTACAGACACATAAGTTTCACTAGTCTCATATGCAAAGCTATCAAATTAATTATCATACAATCTATCAATAACAACATAGGAAACCTCCAGACACTAGGGCAGGTCATAACTACTCATTCTTGTAGGCTTTTTTTGAGAAGGTCACCAAAGTAATGGATGAGAGTAAAATGGTTCATACTGCCTACCTTGATCTGGCCAAGGCATTGACGACAAACCCAAAAGTTTAGGTATAAACCCTTACGTCACCTATGGATAGCCAGCTGGCTCACAGACAGGATCCAGGAAGTTAGACTTGGGGAGTCTGCCTCTTTGAAGAGGCCAGTCCCAAGCAGAGTTGCTCAGGGATTGGTCCTGGGACTGCCCCTTTCTCACATTTACTTTTTTGAATTCAAGACCAATGTCAGGGGCCCCTGGCTAACTAAATTTATAGAAGATTGCAAATTTTGAGCAGTCATAGAATCACCCACCAGCACAAATGTTCTGGAATGGCTGACACACACAAATAACTTGTATCAAAGCCATGGACTAAAACTAAATGCCAAGAAATGCATAATAATATCCTTCAGGAGGTCACCCACCCCAAAAGTTAATCCAGTAGTGAGGGACTTGGGGGAACACACAGACATTAATCTTGCCTTTGATCATCACGTGTCTATAGCAGTGAGGAAATTATTTTATGTTGTGCAACTTATAAAAAAGGGTATGGCATCTAGTCCAAGGAGGTCATTGTTCCACTGTATTCAGCATTAATCAGACCGATTGAGTACAGTGCCCCATTTTGTATGTACCTAAATAAGTGCATCCAACAACTGGAATGCCCTCAGAGGTTCTTCACTAAAAGAATAAAGGGTGTAAGTAACGTGTCCTTTGCAGACAACTTAAAGGCCCTATCCCTGATCCCTGTATTCTGTCTCCTACAGGCTGCTGTGGGGAGGGATCTCTGCCCGGCATATAAGGCAATATCAGGACCTCCTGCATATCTGTAAAACAAACAGCACCAGAATTACCCATTCTAAAGACTTGTCTATGATATTAATAGGACCTGCTGCACAGACATGTATGTATCCCAGAGACTACCCCTTCTCTGGAACAGGCTCCCCATCCATGTGAAGCAGACTTCCTCACTAACCCAATTCAAGTGTACAATGGGGAACAGAAAAGTCATCCCTAGTTTGGCACCAATGTCATTAATGGACACAGGCAGCCTGTAAATGGTTCATCTTCCAGGCCCCTGCTTGTAAAGGTTTCATCTCCCCCAGTCCCTGCTTACATTTATCAAGGGTACCAGAAATTGTCAGAGATTTGGGATGCATGTCTGGGCTTAAAAAGACCCTTGTGGTCATTAGCCTATTACACACCTATAAACCTATGACAACCACCCCAAAGATGTTCAGCTTGACTCTACTAGGCATACCCCACCACCTGATGAACAGGGAAAAGGGAGTGACAGAAGAGAAGATGAAATAATGTCTGCTGCTGAAAGAGATAGTGGCACCCTCTAAATATTTTGAAGTATTGACTTCAAGATCTAAAAGACAGTCTCATGTGTCAGACTGCACTTGTCTTAAATAAATCCAGCAAAAGGATGATGTGGTGATAATGCTCCTAGTATGTAAATCTATTCAAAATAAGTCAAGAAGGGACATTACAAAAGCAAAGCATAACCATTCTAGAGCTACTGTCAAAAACATAAAAGATCTAGTAACATAATTCCCCATAGTAGCAGACAACTGCAGATAAAACAGTAAGGACAGAGAGAAGATGAATCTAGCTACTTATAGTACATGACTGATGCATTTGAATCCTTCTCTGATCACCCTGAACTGACAGCGGCTATGGAAGCCCATGGACAATCAGTAGCTTTCTTCAAAGGTTTTCTACTTCAGATACGACATCCAATTAGAGTAAAAGTTTGCCTTAACTGGCTAAGTTTGTTCTTATAGAGCATAGTCAATTAAGTCCAGTGTTTTGCCGATCACATTGTAAAAAAGAAAATGCAAAAACTGGAAAACTGATAGATACTGAGCTTCAACAATTCAAGACAAACTTCCAAGGAAGTGGTAGGGGAAAGAGAGAAAGAGGAAGCCCCTGCAGAAGAATACCATTAAGGTACAGTATATCAAAATCAAAGACCATTTAATCAACCCACCCTCTTATGTAATAGGACTCAAATGCTATTCTTCGTTTTAAGTGTAGACAGGGAGACCAATGACCTGATAACTGCAACCCCCCCTTTTTTTTGTTTACAATTTTTACAAGACGTATTGATCTGTCTTCACATAATTCAGATTAATTCAGATCTAACCAAGTCCTGAGGCAAACTGCACAACAGGAATGACAGTCTTCATCTTGGAGCATTGCCTGGCAACCACTTCTTGGCAACAAGATAAACAGAAATACTATGGACATGAATCACTATTATTTTCCTTGTTACCAGTAGATCAGCAAGGTCTGCTTGTTCAAATAAAAGTGAAACATATTAGAGCACCTTTTCTGTGGATACCAGAGCTACCAACTCACTGATAGCACTTCCTAATGCTAAAAATGTTCCTTTCTCAAAAATGACTTTTAAAAAGAGTAGGAGTCTTGACGTTCCACTCCAGTACCCAGTCAAATAGGTCCTTTACAAGTCAATTATATATTTATTGTTGGAACCTCAACACTATTAAATCTTGTTAGAGACCTGATATGCAAACTTAAGTGAACAATTTACTGTACTCCCAAAAGAGTTTTCTTAAACATTCCTTGTAATACTTTGAATCACAGATGGATGAGTTATACTTGGATGAGGATGCAGTTTTTACTGCCTTGGAAATGGAACAGCTTCCTAATATCATAAATAATGATGAACTACTTCAATCTGTTTTGTAACAGCTTTGGACTTATCATGAGAAAGAAGTTTGTTAAATAAAATATGCTGAACCTGTAAAAAGCTACTCTAATGCCTATGAGCCCCTCCCTGAAGTAGTACAATACCCTCTCTCTACAGATGTAGAATAGGGAATTGAACATATGAGCTCAGTACTAATTCAGAGAGATATAATAGTACCAACCAAGAGTCTTTGTAATATACCCATTCTACCAGTGAAAAAGCCTAGTAAATAAACCTATCACTTCAAACAAAATTTAAGACCCGGCAGTGCAGTACTCTTGTCCATTTTTCCAACAGTATCAAACCCTGCTAGAATCCTAAGTTTGACTCCCCCTAATGCAAGTATCTTTTCAGTCATTATCTCTTCTAAATTTTTTCTTTAGCCTGATTCAACAAGATAGTCAGTACTTACATGCTTTCACATATCAAGATTAACAGTACACCTGAATTAGACTATCACAGGCTTATATAGAATCACCTACTCTTTTTTTCCCATGGTATAAAGGGTACCTGACAAATCTTTCAATGCTCAAAATTTCGAACTTTACATGGTCAAGACCAAACGTTTGAAATTTTAAGTGTTCGAAGATTGACTTTCTGTGGCGTCGTATAGTGCAGATAGGGAGAATTTCCCTTTTCTGCACTGAAGTGCGGTCTCAGAGTTGGTATATATAAGTAGGGGGGTGTGGGGGGGCTTGCCCCCCTACCTACGCTGTTAAA
The DNA here is from genome assembly GCF_019279795.1 of Protopterus annectens. Lineage (NCBI taxonomy): Eukaryota > Metazoa > Chordata > Ceratodontiformes > Protopteridae > Protopterus > Protopterus annectens. The sequence goes on along the minus strand of NC_056748.1, from coordinate 428,153,553 downwards.
GTGTTTTTTCTTTTTTTTTTCTTTGATGTTTGAACATCCAAATGTCAAACATTTGGTCTCAACCATGTAATGTTCGACATTTTGGATGTTCGAACATTTAACATAGACCCGGTATAAAAATGACAGCTGGACAAAATCCAGCTCTCATGTGGTTTCACCCTGGTACAATATGTAGATGATATACTCTTAGCATCAGTCTGTGTTTCATATCAAATGTGGAGTTTAAAGTCAATAAACAAAAACTGCAGTTATGGAAGCCATAAGTTCAATACCTAGGGCATTTATTTTATTTCTGCAGAAGCCCAATACATTCTGCTGTTTCACATTACAGCTACTCAATCTGTGCCATACCCAGTAACCCTTAAACAACTTTATATCTTTTTTGCTTGAGCAGGCTATTGTGATCAGTGTATTTCTAACTTTACAGAAGTAGTAAAACCTATTTTACAATTACTGAAAAAGGATGTTCCAGAACCTTTATTCTGGCATGAGCATCATGAGAAAGACATTCACTCATTTAAAAGTCTTTACTTCTTAATCCAATACCCCTTGGACTATGTATTGTAAAGATTTTTTTTTCTGTTTTGTTTTGAGTGCAACAGGTTACCATTAGGATTAATAGCACAACACAGAAATGACAGATTTAGACCTGTAACTTAATTCAGAACTTAGTCCCAGTAGTAGTTAAGGCAGTGGCTATTACAACAGGGCTAGTTGTTATGACATCTGCACTTACTCTTGAGCATGAAGTTTTTGTAGCAGTTCAACATTATGTAGTTAGCCCTTCTATTGAAAATTAAAACCCAATATGCGTCAGCTTTATTTACATTTGTCTAGATAAGAACTTACACTGTTAAATTACCCATCTTTAAGAATTAATAGATGTCCACCATTGAATTCTGCATCTCTTACTCCCTACAGAAAAAGAAGGAAAGCCTCACAATTGTCTTTTTTTTTTGGGTTAACCACGTGCTTCCTCCTAGATCCAACCCTAAAGGATCTTCCACTGCAAAATCCAGATCTTATCTTGTTTGTGGGTGGTTCGTGTATTCAGAAAGAAGATAAATCAGTTATGGCAGCATTTACAGTGTGCACAGTTGATATAATGTTGCTAACTGGACTACTGAGTGAAATGTGTCAGCACAGGTTGCAGAGTTAATAGCAAAAACAGATGCATGTAGAATAACCCAAGGCAAGATGGTGAATATAAACACTGATTCAAAATATGCTTTGGGGGCTTCATAAATAGAGTGTGCTTAGATGACTTCATCTAGCTCTGTCATAAAGAATTTGTATTTTGTCAGCTGGTTATTAGATGTACTTTTACTACCCAAAGAAATAGCTGTTTTATAATGTGCCCCATCCAAAACTGATAATTCATATGTTTCAAGTGGAAATATGTTAGCTAATAGACTTGTTGGCTAAACAGACTTTTTATTCATTGCAATCATTAACGACTGTTGTTTTGTGTTCAAAATCAAACTAATGATTCCAAAAAGGTAAGATGGATAAGTGACAGTTTCTGATGTTTATCAATCCCACTACAGAGCCATCCAGATTGATGACACATTGCAACACATTCTTTTACATCTTAGTTGTTCAGGATTACAGTTTGTCCTCCCATTTGGGGAAAATGTTTTAAAGAGACAAACTATAATCAGTTGGTATGCAATTTACATTTCCAAAGTAGTCCATCATATTGTAAATATGTGTGATATCTTTATTTAGCAAAACATTTTTAAAAGTGTTTCAGTCACCACTCAATTATTACCAAAACATTGGGAAACATTTTACTGTGTACAAGTAGATTTGTGCAAGTTACTTCCTTGACCTTTTGTTATCTGTTAGTGATTGTAGGTATGTTTCCTGGTGGGTAGAATCTTACCCATGCAAAATGAATGACATTAACTGTAGTAAAAATATTGGAAGATCTAATTCCTAGGTTTGGTGTACCCTGTTGTGTGCAGTATGATAGTGGCACACATTTTACAAGTAATGTGATTCAACAATTGCATAATATCTTGAATGAGATGATGCAGTACCACTGCCACCACAGACTATAACCTCTGGGTAGTGGAAAGGATGAATACCGGAGTAAAGAGTAGGTAGCACAACTCTGGGGTGAAATAGGGCTTAAGTGTTCAAATGCTGTACTTTCAGCTTTCAGCATCTGCAGTGGAATCAATACATATAGAAAATATTACCAACATGAAATCCTCAGGGTCACCCCATGAGCATGCAAGCTACTCCACTGCACTCTAACTTGGAATTGAAAAATTATACATGAGTCTATTTTTCTATCCTGTAAGGAATTTGTTTCTATTCTTCAGAAAATACAATCAGTCACATGTAACAGCAGCACAATAGCCTGACCCAACTTCCATTCATGATATTAAACCTGGGAATATAATATACATTCTCACAATTTCCAAAAAGCATTCCCTCCATCCCAGATGGAATGGACTTTGGTAATTTTACTATAGCTATCCATTGTGAGGGATCAACAATGTAGATTCATGTTTTCCACATCAGAAAAATATATACAGATGGGGAGAATCACCAGGTCCAGCAACATCAGCTACACTAGATGAGACACCCTTACCAGAAATGGACGACAGTGGAATTACCAGCAGAACCATAATCAAATCCCAATCCAGTATTATCTGACGAGGAGCCCAGTGACTGACTGCTATTCCTAACACCGTCAAACAGTGGGGAAAAATGTTTTAATAAGATAAACTGTAACTGATTGGTATGAGACTCACCATCAGCTCAGGAGTCAAAGAATGAATCATGTGACCAAGTACTGCTCATAGGAATCATCATGTTATGTGGCCAGAAGTGGAGTGTGTTTATAGGTTCATAGGGAAGTAATAGGCTAGTTGCCCCTGTGGGCCATTTTAAGCCTAGCCAATTTCCCTTTTTGTATTTGAAGTAACATACCATTTGGCTATAGATTGGCCTTACCCATCCATGGTCAGTAAAAAGAAGTTATGTACTTATAACATTCTATCTGTAGTGGCCATCTTCATTTATCCTTGACCTTTGGGCTCAGTTCCAAACATCAGAACCATCTTGACCATTACTACAGCCTGCAAGGACCATAAGCTCTCAAGCTTACGTCCTACTCAGAATGCTTCTCTCCCAAATACCTCAGATCGAGTTTGCATATAGAAAAGATAGATGTTATCTTTACTAATAAAACCCTCATGGAGACCATATCTGGTGTCATGAGTGAAAAGTTGATGCGTTGGACCATACATCATTCCACCAAGAGGTCTGAAAGGAAGGGGGTGGAGGGTGGGGAGGCAATGAAGACAACACAGATGGAATGTTACTGTGAGTAAATAACTTATTTATCTGATGTTGTCAATCTTCATTTATTCCTTGATCTGTGGGACAGAGTCCCCAGCTACCTTAGATCTTGGGAGGACGCATGGAAGGATATTCCTAAGCACCATAGAACCAAGTGCTGCTCTTTCCCTAGAGACCATATCCAATTTGTAATGAGAAATAAAGGTATGAGGAGTAGCTCATGTTGCTGCCGCACAGATCTGATCCATGGAAGCGTTAGACTGGAGCACTGCTGTAGCAGCAACTGCTCTGGTAGAGTGTGCGCTAACAGGCCCAGGTAATTCAACTTTCTTCTTGTTGTATATAAAGGAAATACAATCTTTTAGCCATCATGATAAATTAACATCGATAACTGGCTTGCCCACTGTAGTACTTGCAAAGGAAACAAACAGCTGATCGGACTTGTGTTTTTTGTTCTATGAAGATAGAATTTTTGTTGTCTATGAACGTCTAGTAAATGTAAACAGTGCTCTCTTTTGTTTGAATAATTGGAAAAAAAATACTGGAAGATTGATTGGTGTCAGAAAAGAATATCAATCAGGCACCTTTGGCAAAAAGGAAGGATTACTTCTCAAAGAGACCCTGTCTTTGTGAAATATCAAATAAGGTGGGTTACAAGATAAAGCTTGGCTTTCAGAAATCCTTCTAGCAGAAGTTATAGCTAGCAAAAGTATAGTTTTCCAAGATGAATTTCTAGTTGCAGTCAGCAGCAGGCTCAAAACGGGAATGAACTATTCTTTGTAATACTAAGTTTAAATCCCAAGGTGTACATGGATCCTTAAATGGCAGTTTTAGCCTCAAGGTCCCTTTTAAAAATGCTTTGCAAAGGCTTTGAGAAATTAAAGAACTTTCTTTAAACCCATTATGAAAATTTGAGATTGTCACTAGTTGAACCCTAATGGTAGAGGAAGACACTCCTCCTTCAAAAAGTAAAGCTAAGAATTCTAAGACTTTATCGATAGGAGCAGAGAAAGGATCAATGTTATTTTCACAAGCACAGAAGGAAAACCTCTTCCATTTACTTCTGTAGAGCTTTCTGGTGGAAGGTTTGTGGGAGGTTAGAAGAATTCTACAAACTGGTGAAGAGAGTTCATTATGCCTGGCAATCAATGGAACTGGAGAAGCCAAGCCGTGAGCTTGAGGTTTTGAAGGTTTGGGTGAACAATCTGGGTCCAGAGTCCACAATGGTTGTAACAGATAAAGCCAGACTAAGGAAACCAAATCTATTGAGGCCAGAAGGGAGCAATGAGGATTAATTTGCTCTTCAACCTGATCACTTTCTTTAGAAATTGAAGAATTAATGGGAAGGGGGGGGGGCGTACAAGAGTCCGGAGGACCACTTGTACAGAAGAGCATCTTTTGGGGATTCCCTCTGAGGGGGAATGATGGTAAAGTAGCTGCTGCACTTGCTGTTCAGGGGTGATGCAAAAAGGTCACAGCAAGGCTGCTTCTGGCAACTAAAGATCTTTTTTGCCATTCTGGGATTGACAGACCACTAGTGAGGCAGAAGAATGCATCTGCTCAGTTTGTCTGCTATCACATTGGATCTCCGCAGGATATGCTATCAGAAAGTGGTTGGAAGAGATTGCCCACTGCCAGACTCTGAGTGCTTCCTGACAAAGCGGACACAACTTGGTTCCTACCCGTTTGTTGATGTACCAAACTACCGACTTTTCTGAATCGCAATCATTCCTAGAGGGAGAGAAGTTTGAAAGGCCTGCAATGTTAAAAGCACTGCATTCAGTTCTAGAACATTGATATGCAAGCTGGTCTCTATGGGGGACCCATCTGGGAGGCATCCATAGTCACTATGGCTTGGAGCTAACATGAGACAAAGGGGTGGCCCAGGAGATTTTCCTTTGATTGGATCCAACAAGCTAGGTCTTCCTTGCAACGGTTGGTAATTAAAATCTGTTGTGACACTGGTTGATACTGAATGGACCACTTGGATATTAGAAACCATTACAGTATTCTCATGTGATATCTTGCTAGGGGGACTAACGTGATGGAACCTAGAGCCTGTAGAATGAGTCGTGTGGGTACAGTTCTGCTTCTTATATTTTTTCCCGCTTGATTTTTGATCTTTTGCAATCTCAGATAAGGTAAAGAGGCTATGCAAGTATTGGTGTTTAGTACTGCTCCTATAAATTCTATATTTTGAATTGGCATTAGATGTGATTTCTCATAATTTACCATAATCCCCAGGTTGGCATAGGTCTGGAGAATGTAGTCTCTTGCTTGTTCTAGAAGGTGGGATGTAATGAGCCAGTCATCTAAGTACGGAAACACCTTTAAATGCCTGCAGTCTCAAGTGAGCTGCTACTACCACCATGCACTTAGTGAACATCCTGGGGGCTGTGGCGAGACCAAAGGGCAAGGCTCTGAACTGGTAATGACTGGCTCGTAGCAAAAAGTGGAAGAATCTCCTTAAATGTTTGTCCATTTTGATGTGGTAATGCGCATCCTGGAGATCTGTAGCCATTCAAGTCAAAAAGGACTGCTGAGGAGTAGAAAAACATACACCCACTGCAAAAAGGGTCTTTCCACCATCCTTTTCACACCTGGACAATGTTTCCCAAACTATAGAGCCAAAAAGGGATGATCTGTCAAAGGGGGGCATTGATGACTGAAGACTTGAATGGCTCCACAACCTAGAAATGGGAGGATAGACTGAACCATGACCATCTGGAATTTTGTTTCTCAAACTGATTTGTTCAAAACATTTAAATCCAAAATTGGTCACCAGTCCCCTGTCTTCTTTGGCACTAAAAAGAATTTTGAGTAAATTCTGGATTCTATCTGGTCTGGTGGGACATCTTAAATGACTCTTTTTTTTTTTTTTTTTTTGTAGCAATCTTTGAATTTCTAGCACTCCTGGTTCCTGCTGACTGGGTGGAACATCAGGGATTATCTTGCAACAGTGGGGAGGTAGAAGGAAGGGTATGGAGTAGCCTCTGGTTATAATCCTCTGCACCCAAACATCGGGAGTAATCTAAAGCCAGGCATGTTGGTTCCAGGATAAGCATCCTCTGACTGCTTCCAGAGGAAGGCAATCAGGCCTCCTTTTAGGAGGGCTGGTAGGACTTGCCAGGAAAGGTATCTCTGGAGCCCTGATTTTGTGGCCCAACTCTGCCATGTGGACAGCATCTTCCATTAACGCTCCTCTCTCTGCCCCTGGGGGAGCCACTACCACATGTCCTGGAAAGGCCCTTGGGACTTTCCTGAACCACATTTCCCCCTCCTCTGTTCCTCAAAAACGACTGCTGAGGAGTAGATAAACATACAGCCACTGCAGAAAGGGTCTTTCTATCATTTTCACACCCGGACAATGTTTCCCGAACTTTAGGGCCAAAAAGGGATAATCTGTCAAATGGGGGCATTGATGAATGAAGACTTGAGTGGCTCCACAAATTCACGCAAGCACATCCAGGCATGCCTCTTATGGCTACTCCAGATCCTGCTGCTCTAGTCATCCCTTCAGCTGCGCGTGCTTTGAGCCTCATAGATAAATTGAAGATGGATTCTAGGGTGGCCAACTGAGAAGCAACCTTGTCTTGGACTTCTTCAGCTACAGCTCCTGCCAAGGTATCTGATAACTCCTTAATCAGATCCCTCTGGAGTCTGGTGAAGTGTGCCATAAAGTTCAAAGACCACAAAGCAAATGTTGATGAAGCATACGGCCACTTTGAAAACCTATCCATTGCCCAAGACTCTCTATTGGGAGGATGGATAGTGAAACTTTCCTCTCCCAGTTCCTTTTTTGTGGCCACTGCTACCACCATGGCATCTATCGGTAATCCCTTTGCCCAGAACTGATGGTCTTCTGGTGCAGTTAATATTTTGTTTGGCTTCTTGCGGATAGGCTCTGTGGTGTCAGGAGCCTTCCACACCCACTAGAAGACCAATTTTATGAGGTTGTCAGCAGGTGGAGTAACCCAAGAGGTAGATGGTCAAGCGACAAAGACCTGCAGGTATACTGATTCCTCTGAAAATAGATTTTGGGATGTCCAGCTACCCCTCTGTTTAAGGATTTCAAGGATGTCTCCAAAGGAGACATCTGGGGTGACGATGGGGAACCTGCCCCTTCATCAAAATTAGTGTCCTGTGTGATGGATTCCTCCAGTTAATCTAAGTGTTTCCCCTTACACTTCCTCTTCTGAGGAACCTCCTCAGTGGGATGATCTGGCAAGGTCTCAGAAGAGGAGAATACCTGAACAGGTGTCTCATGAGGCTTTAGCACTCTCAGTCCAAGTGTTGAGATTGGAGGATGTTCTGAAAGAGAGGAAGGATAGTACAGTTTTGTACCTACCATAAATGTAGATGTTCGAGTGCTAATACAGCTGCAGTCATAACAGATGGGTTGTCCTGCTGTCAGGCGAGTCCTCGGTCAGCCGAATTCCAAAGTCTAGGTCCGGCGTCGGTTGTCATCGCTTTTTCCCTGACGTCAGTGCGACAGGGGTATAAAAGAACCAGCCGACGCCATTTTCTTCAGTTTTTCTTGCCCCAGATGTCAGGTGCCCCCAGAAGGAAGGCAATACATAAATTTTATGTAATAAAGCAATGCCATATAATCAAAATACAGTAGTGCAAGCAAATACACCATAAATGAATACCCCAATCAGGTTGTATGAGGAGGTGTTAGCCAATAGGCCTGTCCCAAGAAGGGAAGGAGGGAGGGAAACCTGGACTGCAGCTGTATTAGCACTCGAACATCTACATTTATGGTAGGTACAAAACTGTACTATGTTCATCGTGCATACAGCTGCAGTCATAACAGATGGGTAGAATCCCAAAGCTAAGAAAGGGGTGGTAGGCACTAGGTGGAACTAGGAGGAGCCAGGATGCCCTGCAAGACTGCAGTGGCAAAGCCTGCTCTAGTTTTGGAGTATAATGGTAGGTGGTAGTGCTTGGAGAAGGTATGCATAGAACTCCAAGTGGCTGCTTCCAAAATATCTTTGGTATGAACTCCTCTGAGGAAAGCTGCAGAGGTAGCTGTGGCCCTTGTGGAGTGAGATCTGATGCCTGCAGGTACAGTTTTGCCATGAAAAGAGTAACAAAAGCGTATGCAGTGGGCTATCCATTTTGAGATTGTCTGTTTGGAAATTGGCTTCCCTTGAGCTCCTATAGCATAGGACACAAAGAGCTGTTCTGATTTTCTGAAAGGTTTTGTTCTGTCCAAATAATAATGCAGTTGTTTGTGGATGTCCAAGGAATGTAGTAATCTCTCCCCTTTGTTTTCAGGATTAGGATAAAAGGTAGGTAAGTGTATAGCCTGATTCAAAGCTACCTTGGATACCACTTTTGGCATAAAGGAGGGGTTGGTTCGTAAGGAAATTCTGTCCTGATGGAAGATGATAAAAGGCTGTACAGCCATGAGGGCTTGTAGTTCCGATACCCTACGAGCTGAGGTAATAGCCAGAAGGAAAGCTGTTTTCCAGGACAAATATTGCAAATCTGTTGAGGCAGCTGGCTCAAAAGGAGGCAAGGTCAGCTTTTCTAGAATGAAATAGAGATCCCAAGCAGGTATTGGTTGTTTCCTTGGGGGTTTCATATTCTTAGCCCCTCTGAGGAACTGTCTTAAGAGGGGGTGAGAGAATAAAGGTGGATCAGTGTTGTATTCTGCAGAAATGGCTGAGGCATGGATTTTGATGGAGGAGAATGAAAGTCCACTGCTTAGCAGCTCAGCTAGATACTGTAATATTTGAGGTAAATTCAGTTTTCCAGGATTCTAGCCCTTTTTCTCATTCCAGGCACAAAACCGTTTCCATTTTGCGGAGTAAGCTTTTCTAGTAGATGGCCTTCTGGCCTCCAAGATGACATCCTGCACCTCCTTGGAGAGTAGGGTCTGTTGTGATGTTAAGGAATCTTCCATGCGGCCAGATTGAGTGTTTTCAGCTGACTGTGAAGAGTTTTGAAGCTGTACTGAGTCAGAAGAAGAGGCATTAGAGGCAGGGTCCATGGTGGGGAATGCGTCAGGCTCCACAGGAGTGGGTACCAGTGTTGTCTTGGCCAGTCTGGAGCAATGAGAATCATCTTTGGTCTGTCTGCTCTGGTTTTTAATAGAACTTTGGGCAGCAGAGGAAGAGGTGGGAAGGCATAAACTGTCATTGTTGTCCAACTGAAAGAGATAGCGTCCACTCTCCAGGCCTTTGGATGAAAAATCCTTGAGCAGAATTTTGTCAATTGGTGATTTTTGTGGGAGGCAAAGAGATCTATGTCTGGCCTTCCCCATGCTTGAATTATCTCTGTAAAAACTTGAGGATGCAACTTCCATTCGTGTGGATCTGTCATATTTCTGCTTAGGTTGTCTGCCAGCGTGTTTTCCTTGCCTGGCAAGTACTGTGCTTGAAGTTCTATTTGTAAGTCCAGAGCCATGTTCCAAAGTGACATGGCGAGTCTGCATAGGGGGTATGAATGGGTTCCTCCCTGTTTGTTTATGTACCACATTACGGTGGCGTTGTCTGTCCTTATCAATAGTTGACCTGGATGCAGCAGGTCTTTGAAAGCTATAATAGCATTTATTACTGCTAGCATTTCCTTTTGGTTGATGTGAAGGTGCTTTTCTTTTTGGGACCATTTGCCCTGAATGCACCGATCTATCATGTGCGCCCCCCCAAGCGTAGTCTGAGGCGTCTGTTGTGATGACTTGATTTGCTTGAGGCTTGCTGAATGGGAGACCTGTGTTTGTTTGGCATGCTTGAGCCCACCACAGAAATTCCTTTTGAAGACATGGAATTAGTGGTGTTATTGTTTCCAAACTGTGGCTGTGTTGAGACCATAGGTTTTTCAGGTACCAGTGAAGTTTCCTCATATGCAGCTTTGCACATGGGATTAGTAGGATGCAAGATGCCATGAATCCCAGAGCCTGCAAGATTTTCCTTGCAGTCAGCCTGGTGAAATTTGCTAGTGTTCTGAAGTATTGAGTTAGTTGCCCCTGCTTCTCTGGTGTGAGGTAGGCCATCTGGGTGTTTGTGTCCAAGTTGGCACCCAGGAAAATTATTTTCCGAGAGGGTATTAGCCTTGATTTCTTTTTGTTGACTGTGTATCCCAGAGAATTCAACAACATTATTACATAAGCCAGATGTTTCAGAAGTATGTGCTTGCTGTCCGCTTGGATCAGGCAGTCATCCAAATAGGGGTATATTTGTATCCCTTGAAGTCTGCAGTAGGCAATTACTGATGCCAGGCATTTCGTGAATACTCTGGATGCAGTAGATAAGCCAAAGGGCAATGCAGAGAATTGATAATGGGTTGAACCTGCAAGAAATCTGAGGTATCTTCTGCAATTTTGTCTGATTGGGACATGCAGGTATGCCTCCTTGAGGTCCAATGTTACCAGCCAAGACTCCTTGCCCAGCATGGGAAAAAGCTGCTGTAAAGTGAGCATCTTGAATTTTGGTACGAGTAAAAATGTGTTTAGGATGGATAGGTCCAAAATAGGTCTCCAATCTTTTCCCTTCCTTGGTACCAGGAATAGTCTGGAATAAAAACCTTGACCTTGTTCGTGAGCAGGTACCTCTTGAATAGCTTTCATGTCCATGAGATCTGAAATTTGTCTTTGTGCCTCTGCCCTTTGATTGTGTGGCAGGTTTGGCATGCCTCTCATTTTTGGAAGGGTGTGAAAATGGAATCTGTAGCCTCTGTTTATAATGTCCAGGATCCATTTGTCTTTTGTGACAATATGCCAGTTTTTTTAAAATAATGCCAGTTTTCCACCTAAGGGTGCTGCCATTTGAGCTTTGCTTGGCATACAAAGGGGAAAGTCATTGGGCTTGCTTTCTGAATGGCTGTGAACTATCCTCACCACCTCTTTGTGTAGGAGCTTGCCATTGTCTGCCTCTAAACGATCCTTGAGATTGCCCTCTGCCCCTCGGGCGCCTGTATCTACCTCTTTGGGGTCTGTCCATGGCTGGTAAGGACCAATTTTTGGAAGGCCAATTTCTACTGAAACGTGGAGGTTGTACCTGTAGAAAATCTTTCACTGTTTGCATTGATTTAGCTTTTCCTCTATTTTCTTTAATACCTCCTCAGCATTAACACCAAATAATACATCCTTATGAAGAGGGGCATCTAGTAATTTAGCTTTGACATGATCTGGTAAGGTTTGTTCCTTGAGCCAGGCATGTCTACGTATCACTGATCCTGTAACAGCAGCTCTACATGAGGCCTCTAGAGCATCAAAACCACATTGCAAGGTATGTTTACCCACTTGTTCTGCACTATGCATCAAATCCTGCAACTCCTTCAAGTCTGGTTGTTCAGGTTGTGACATTTTACTTCTCAATTGTGCTAACAGAAACTGTTGGTACTTTAGCATATGGAACTGGCAGTTTAATGCCCTCATGGTTAAGGTGGCCGAGGTATATACCTTTTTTCCCCACCTTTCCAAGGATCTGGAATCTCTCTCAGAAGGTAATGGATTTTTAGCAGTGGAGGCCTTAATTCCCTTGGGGCCCTGTGAGATAGTTTCTGGGTCAGCCGCATGGCTTTTGTATAAAAATTGATGTGAGTCAGGAACCCGGTAGTACCTGTCAGGCTTGACTGGGGCTGGAGGTAAAGAATCCGGGTTAAGGCAGGCCTCCGAGTACACATCATCTAGTATGTCTAAGACAGGAGGTATAGCCAGAGGCCTGTGCTGAGGTAGCAAGAGAAAATCCCTAAGCCTTTTCTTGGAATCTGAGTACTCTTGGCCTTCCCAGTGGAAGGTTTCCCCAAATGAGTAATCCTCTGGGGGGAGACAGAGGGAATGGACTCCTCTGCATCAGAATCTTCAAAAGGGGAGTAAGAATGTTCCTGTTCATCAGAGTGCTCTGATATAATGGAGGCCTGGTCAGAGGAGGTGGATTCTTCCTCCACTCTGGGCCGTTTGTCCGGGGTGGGGGGTTGAGAACCCCTGATAAGAGTAATTAAATCCTCAGCCATTTTAAGCATCTGTGTTTTAGGCATGGGGCCTGGAGATGGGCCCTGTGTAGCTTGTCTCTTAGAATGCATGGCTGCTTTAGACTTAGTGAAAGCCTTGATGGAAAAAGAAGAGGAAGGTCTGAAGACACCTTGAGAGGAGGCAGACCTGTCTACATTTTGAGATTCACCACCAAGAGTGGCTTCGGTATCTGCAGTCGGGGTGTGGGCCGAGGAGCCTGCGACCTCGGGCACAGAAGACACTGCCAATGAAGTGTCATCGATAGTCAGGGGCTGCGTAGGAACCTCGCTGAGAACCGGACCACCTGTAGTCGGCTTTGTCGTGGTGTCGGTAGAGGCTGTGGACCTCGTGTGTCGGTCCTTATCTTTGCGTTTTTTAGACAAAACTGGAGTCGGAGTATCCGACGACATAATATAGTTAAATTTTTTGCCAAAATAATGCTGGGTGAACTCCGCCCAACGCTTAATGGTGCGTTTACTGAATGTAGCACAAAAACGACAGACCGAGATGTCGTGGTCTGGGCCTAAGCAAGGAATACAGAGGGAATGAAAATCCTTATGCGGTATTTGCTTCCCACATGAAATACAATTATTAACTTTGTCTGACATCGGTCTGAGGCAAGAAAAGTTTCCCCAACGGGGTATTTAGCTTTCAAGAAGACTTCGGTTGCAAAATTTTCGTAATTTCAGGAGCTGGCCGACCGGCACTTGCGAACTGCTTCTGCTTCAGGCACCGCGCGGCAAGAAAGACTGAAGAAAATGGCGTTGGCTGGTTCTTTTATACCCCTGTCGCACTGATGTCAGGGAAGAAGCGACGACAACCGACGCAGGACCTAGACTTTGGAATTCGGCCAACCGAGGACCCGCCTGACGGCAGGACAACCCATCTGTTATGACTGCAGCTGTATGCACGATGAACATCTGGAAACTGCTCCGAAACGGAAGGAACCATCTGGATGCCCACAGTGGACAGAGCCCTCTCAGTGGCCTGAAAGGCAGGCCCCCAAAGAGGGAAGGGACTCTGGAACCAAAAAAGACTGGCTCAGAACCGAGGTCACTCCCCCACTGAAGAAGCCACCACCACCCATAGCCGAAGCTGGGGTAGAGATAACAAGTGCTGAATCCCCAAGGTACAGAGATGACTCTGAAAACACCAGAGTCAAGTCTTGCCCCTTGGAACCAACAGTATAGCCATAACCCAGAGAGGTTTCTCGATCGACAGAACTGAAGACCTCAGGGTAGAAATTGTTACTGGTAATGCAGATTTCATTAGAACCAAAACAGCCAGTGCTGGAACACTCAGAGCTGGACTCTCAAAGGCCTCAGTGGAGGTTAGAGAATGAAGATTTGGAGGGGTCTCAGAAAAAGGGGTTTTAGGACCCAACGATGGAGAGTACCTGGTCCTAGGTCTATCCATGAATGAAAATTCAGTATATTCAGTAGGAATCAAAGATATTAGTGCTGAATTGCAAGACAGTACCAAGGCTGACAGTTCCATGGACTGATCTTTCGACTGTGCTAATATCTTTGGCACCGAAGGAAAGTCACTTTTGGTGCCAAGCTCGGCAGTGAAATATCCTTAGTAGATACTGTTGGCTCCACAGATGCAGAGGTAACCAAAGTTATAAGGTTTTTGGTCATCAGTGCTGGGGGAGAGGCTGGCATCAAATGACTCTTTTTTTGGTTTTCTACTTTGGATGAAGAGGATGCCAAAGAAGGAGATGAAACACCCATCTTAATTTTGCCAGAAAAAAAAAAAAACAGATAAGGCCTCCTCAAAGGAGGAGTTAGTCATCCCCTTTAAAAGCAATTTATTCTTCCTTTCTACCAGGACCCATTGACTAAAGGCATTGATGGATCAAACAAACCTCTTGCAAGTGCACTGGGCCTAGACAATAGACACAAAGAGAGCACCCATCAGATCTGGGCATTTTATGGCCACACTCCTGACATTTTTATTAAACTGGAGGTGCCTTTGCTTTTGTCAGTCATAATCTATCAAGAAATGGCCAAAATCAAGACAAAAGTAAACCAATAGAAAAGGCAGGAGAGAGAGAAGTATAGCCTACCAACAATGGTAGAACAGAGTACCAAAAGTACAGAAGACTACCAACAATAGTAGACAGACTACGAGTGTAGAAAAAGCAAGAAAGGACAGAATAACTTTACTATTTTTTTTTTTAACTGGAACAAGAGAGGAAAGAAATAGGGACTACCAACAATGGTAGCGGGAAATACACTGAAGTGTAAAGTGAAGGATGAAGAGGAGACAAAACTATTAACTTATAGAAATGGGTAGGAAAAAACAAAAAAAAAAATATATATATATATATATATATATATATATATATATATATATATATATATATATATGTGTGTGTGTGTGTGTGTATATGAGAAAAACCTTATAACTATTGAAATATTTGAAAATGTAAATTTGGCTTGAGAGCAAGCTGGTAACATATCTGTCTCAAGATGCAGCAAACAAGATCTGAGGTATTTGGGAGAGGAGCATTCTGGTTAGGACTTAAGCTCAAGAGTTTTTGGTCCTTGCGGGCTGTAGTAATGGCTGATTGGGTTCCGATGTTTGGAATCAAACCCACAGGGCAAGGAATAAATGAAGGCTGACATCAGATTTCTAGATTACCCCAATAAGAATAACTGAGAACATACTATAGATAACTTGAGGGGTCCCCTGCTTGGGATAAAGCATTTAGGAGCTGCCCTATCCAACAGTAGCACAGGAGGGTAATCCTAGGTTAAATTTTATTTTTTCCATCCATAAATATAAGTTGCTCTTGAAAATGGACAGGGATGAACTTTGTTTTATGTGGCTGGGGAGTCTATTCCACATTAGTGGTATCCTCTTCAAACTATATCAATTCCTCCAAACCATTCTGTTGATGTTACAGAAAAGGTTTAGATCCACAGACCGAGTATTTCTCATGCCATTTGACTGATGTCCAGTAAATCCATCAGTAATGGTTTGAAAGGTGCCTTTTATGCCAGACAAAGGTCACTTCTTAGCAGTCTTTAGGATACTGGGTATAGTGACAGAGCTTTGAATCTGTCCATGTAGGACATGTTGTTTAGGCCTTGTATTCTTTTAGTAAGGTATCTCTGTGGACTTTTCAGTTGTTGCAAGTGTCTGGACAGGTATGCCAAAGGGGAAGTATATTCAATGACTGGCTGGATGAGGGTGGAGTAAAGTGGGACAATGGCATCCCTAAATCTAGACACAATCCCTTTGTTTATAAGCTGTATAGTATTGAAGGCCTTTCTTACAACAACAGATATGTATTGGTCAAAAGTTAGATCACTGTCCACATAAATTTCCAAATCCTGAACAATTGGGTCAACTCTTGGGGGAGTAATGTCAATGTGGTAATTCCTTGAGGTAGATGATTTTCCAAAGGATACAGTAATGCATTCTTTGGCTTTTACTTTCAAACCATGGTTTTGCACCATTTACTTATTTGTCATAAACCTTCCTGCAGGATGGCTAAGTCATTTGAAGATTCAGTGACTGCTCCAAGCTTAGTTGTCTGCCAACTTAGTCGGCCAGAGCCCTTTGGTATTGGCTTTTACTTACAAAAGGAGATGGCAAACAAGTCAGGTCCCAACACAGAATCCTGGGGGACTCCACTGGTGGCTGGTCTCTTTGTAGAGGCAACGTTCCCTATTTTTATTATCTGTGTCCTATCTGTGAGCCAGACGGCAATTCAGCTGGTGACATGGGGGTTTATTTCCAGATTATTTAGCTTTTTATTTTACTATACCTGAGTGGGGAATTGTGACAAAAGCTTTGGCCAGGTCAAGCTATCTGGTGTGTGCCATTTTGTCTTCATCCACTGCTTTGGTGACCTTTTCAAAAAATCTACTAGGTCAAGTAAGCATGACCTGCTCTTGACAAATCCAAACTTAAATAGGGCTAGTATCCGGAGGTTGTCTATGTCTTATTATTAGGAAACATCCAACTCATTGTCACAAAAGAACTTTGCAATTCATGGCTACAGTTTTCTGAGAAATCCCTGCAGCCATGCCCATTTCAACACTGTTGTGGATTTAGTGTCCTTACCATTATGTCAGTAGTAATCATCTTACTGATGCACTTCATTTCTGTTTTCTTCAGAAACTGTTAAGTACTGTGCATTCTTCTACTTCTGCTATAATCATAAATTCAGTTGTCTGTCATCCTAAATTCAATATCTTTTTTTTACTGCACTTTTTGCCTTTGCCAGTGTTTCAAAATGCAAGATCTGCATCCATATCTTTCATGCATATCATTCTGGAAATCCTCTCATTGCTTTTCTTGTTCCAGAAAATAAAATTTGGAGAAGAACAGATAAATTATTGACTGATAATAAAATCACCTGGTATCCTTGCAGTTAATAATAACATCTTGAGGTTTTGAATAATACAATAACACTGGTTACTGTCAAAGCAGGGATCAGTTATTGTAATATTACCAGGGAAAATATATTCCAGGGTGCAGGACTACAAGGAATGGCATTATGTTTGTGGAAATCATGCATACCCGTGGCTTTCAGCCAGTTGGTCAGGGAGCTGTTATGTGGGATATGTCATCCCATTAATCAGACATGTTGAGACAAGATCTACCAGATGGGAAAATAGAAAAACTCAGAATATTAAAAAATCTAGTTGGCAAAGTTGATAAATCTTGAATTTATCATCATGATTTAGAAAATGCTGCATTCCATGGACATGAACACATGGACTTCAGTGATATTGTCATATTTTCTGCAGACATGCTTTCATCTTATGGATCAGTTAACTTTATTTGGGAACTAAGGGAAAATTGTCTAAACTATTGGAAGTTTTTAGTAATACTTTTGAACCTATTATTGGTTCATATGTATTAGGCTAGCAGTCCTTGCAGGCAATTTTAAGCATAGACCATTTCTCTTTTGGTGCTTGGAATAACCTATCCCATTTGGTTACAGATAACTGTGGAAACGACTGCCATGTATACTGTTGTCCTTCAGAATCCCACAGTTTTGGATTTTGTTCTAGCTTTAAAGGGCACAATGTGTACTCTGATAGAGGTGGAGTGCTGTTCTTCCATACCAGACAATAAACATGCTGTTCAGACCTACCTGGATATCATGCAGAAGGTGGCTGAGCTAGCAGAAACAAAACAGGCTGATAGCTCTCATTTAGTATGGTTAACTAATCCTTTTTCTATCCTGGGCAGAATTTTTTTTTCCAAAATCTCTTTATTTCAATTTTCTTTTTTCAAATAATAACAACAATACGGTAACTCAAAAACACAAATAAACAATACAAATACCTATCTAAAATAAACAAACAACAATCTTGTTCCGAGAAAATTATACATACATATATATATATATATATATATATATATATATATACACACATATATATAATATATATATATATATATACAATATATACACAAGAAGTCACTACATCGTCAAGTAAAGTATGAGAATTCTTATGTTCATTTGGTCTCATAAGGGATAGTTAGAATGGGGATAGTCTATATATAAAGTAAAAATAGAAATTTAACCATTTATTTGTATGTTTAGGGAAAATATCTAGTTACACATATACTAAGAAAAGGGAGAAGATGCAAGAAAGTCTGGTTATACTACATTCATTTCTTATTTAAAGGTTAGCTTTTCATAACAATTTGTAGGCAAATTTTATTTGTCAAGAATTATATCTAGCAAGTAACCCCAATATTTTTGATAATAGTGTTTGTTTTTTGTTTTTGAATAAAATAATTTGTGAGATGAGATATATTTGATAGCAAGATTGCTAAAATTTTCCCATGTAATTGGTGATGGGCAGAAATATTTTGAAAATTTGCATGCTGATCACTTATTACAGCTATAATATTTTTTTTATTCTGTCGATCATTAATTATTAAATGGATTACATCAAAGAAAAGTGTAAAATTACAAAATATACAAACTGATGAAATTCCATTGAAGGATGTAGAGACAGAAACAGATAACGAAGCAAAAGTATTATCAAGCTTTGCAAGCACAAGTTCATAGGTTCATAGGTTTATACTAGGCTATCTGCCCTAGGGCATTTATAAGCCTAGCCAAAAAAATGTGTTTGGCTCTCTCCACCCTTATAATTTAACTTCTAGAGCCTCTGTCCAGTAGCGCCACTGGAGTGATCCCAGGTGCAAACTTACGGTTTCCCATCCACTCATCAAGATTTCTCTTGAAGAAGGCCAGCGAGGGGTTTTGTCTTACATGAATTGGGATTTTATTCCAGAGTGTGGGAAGCCTTTGGGATATGAATCTATCCCTCCAGCATGTCCTATTTATTGCTGTGCTGAGGTTTAAGTCCGAGGAGCGTGTGGCTCTAATGGATTTGTTTTTTTTTTTTTTAGGTGGAGCATGTCCATTAATTCTGGGTTGGACATGGCCTTGTAAGTCAGGCAGAGCTTGCCTCTGAGCAGATGGTAAGCAACTGAGTAGAGCTGTAGTTTCTTTAGCCTAGTTGCATAGGGCAACTGTTTGAGGCCCATGATCCTTTTGGTAAGGAACTTTTGGGGTCTCTCCAGCTGCTGCAGGTGCCTAGTAAGGTACAACCCAAATGGGGCACTGTACTCAATTATGGGTCTGATGAGTGATGAGTATAGGGGCACAATGACCTCTCTAGATCTAGACGAGAACCCTTTAGTTATAAGATGGTAATGTAGAAGGATTTTCTGACTATTTAGGCAATGTGATTGTCAAAGGAGAGGTTACTATCAACCTGGGTCCCCAGATCCCTAATTACTTCTTCTGTACTTAATGGGTTACTTCCTAAGTGGTAATTAGTAGGCACCTTGTTTTTCCCAAACGGGAAGACTATGCATTTTTTGGAGTCTAGTCATACCCTTTATCACATCCTTGACCACACAAAAAAGAGCCTCACTTTAACTGGAGTATAACAAAGTACAGGGCATATTTTCAAAGATAATCCTATAACAAAAAAAATTCTATATTGATCTTAATTTTTCCAGTTCAGGATGCATATGTGTTAAATAAAAATATTTAGGTTAGGGATTTTAAAAAAGAAATATACATGCGAAGCCTTTACACAAATGAAATGTACAAGATATCTGATTTATGCCGGATGTTTTAACTAATAGGAAGGGTTGCAGGTACTGTGTAATCCATAATGGGAATGATGTGTGAGTAATGCTTCAGAGCATCAGACGAGGGATTGTTGACAAAAAAGTACTTTTCATAATTCAAAATGGAGTCAGGTTAGAATCATTCTTGATTTATAATGTAGTCTGTCACATTTGCATGAGTTAGGTCTTGTTTCTTTAGGCTGAAATAACATGCCCTGTACTTTGTTATACTCCAGTTAAAAAGAGGCTCTTTTTTGTGTGGTCAAGGATGTGATAAAGGGTATGACAATTTACTGACAGCATTAACTGTTCTATTATATTCCTTCATAAGACTAGTATTCATGATCTGATAACATCTGATTTAGTTACACAATATACTTTTATTATAAATATCTGTGTCCAATCTTTTGCTGGGGAGATCATAGTTAATTCACTTGGCCTCTGGCGATCATCTGTAATAAAGATCTTTCTACTTTGCTGAATCCCAAGTTTGGTCTTATTCCTTTACATGTGTGTGCAGCTGGCCAAACACTGGTGTTTGGGTTAAGCAATTAATACAGTAGCTGTTCTTCTTTCGGCTTTTCCCGGTTAGTGGTCGCCACAGCAGAACTCCGGTCCACTAATGATTGGCAGCAGATTTTTATGGTGCCGAGGTGCTAGCTCGATGCCCAACCTTCAACAAAGGCATGCCCATTTACACATATCTATCGAACGCCAGTAGGCTTTCATTTATTAAATATGACTAACGGCAGTATTCAGGATGAAGTCAGACAGTTCAAGTCAGGATAGAGCTATGTCAAATTAGACAGATGAACAGATCCCTGGGCTTTGCAGAGACCTGCTTTATAGTGTTACTTGTGCATGGCACTGCCACAAAGTGGGCAATCCAGTGTTATTTGTGCACACATGCAAGCAAATGCAGAAAGGGTGTGTCACCATGCATGCATACTGTCTGCACTATATTATTAAGAAATTTAGAGAAAATATTTACAAATGGTACTCTGTGCAGTATTTCACAATTATTGCACATCTGTAGCTACAGGTACAATAGCTAACAGGACATAATACACAGAGGATGCCTGATACTCCTGTCAGTCAGATTATAAGTAACCTAGACATTCTGTTTTCAGCCTGTTGATAAGTGCCAAGAGGAATGCACCCAGAAGATTCATAGTAATTAATCAAGGATATTGTAACTGCACTGCTAAACATTTCAAAAGTAAAGTTGACATAGGCAAGCATGAACTTCAACCAAGAACACATAAAAATTACTTTTTGTGGTTGCCGTTTCCCTGCCCCTTCCCACATTCTGCCTCTGAATATGCTAACTCTGTGATCACTAAGGAGAAAATTTCTTTACCTCTAATGTTAAGTAATCTTGACCAACTGAAGCCCTGATATGCAAGCTGAATAGGGGACTCAACTGTAGAAATCCGCCAAATCCCAGTCTGAGCAAAGGGATGCCAGTTTAATTTAGGTATCTCTCCAGAAGAGCACCATAAGCATTACAGCATAGGACATACCAAAATGTATCTCTAACAAAACAAGCATCACAGCTTCTGTAATAGTGCTGAACCATTGTACCTCTTGTCATTCTCCTAACTCCCACCAACAGTAGTCTCTAGTATAGAATATAGCTGGTATTCATAAGCATGTTAGGTACACAATTAGAAACACGTCAACAGCAAGACATCAGCACTGAATGCTGGAGGACTCGCATTCAAGTTCCAAATGAAATCTAACATTTTGCTTTCTTATCTGCACAATTCTATCAATGCCTAAGCAGAAGGCTTCTCTGCATTTGTTTGTGTGCATATATATGACCTTAATAAAAATGCTAGGGGTTTTCTAGCTGAGAGATAAAGGGTGGTTAATGGAAAACCCAATACCTAGCTGATTAGAGGCTCTTGAAAGTTCAGAAGCAGTGATACGAATATGGAATGCTGGAGGTCTTGGGTTTGAAGCCCAAATAAGAGCTAATATTTTCCATTCATATTTCTGTGATTCTAACAAAGCCTAAGCAGAATGTTTCTCTGCATATACAGTGGATATAAAAAATTTACACACCCCTGTTAGAATGCCAGGTTTTTGTGATATAAAAAACGAGACCACAATAAATAATTTCAAAACTTTTCCCACCTTTAATGTGACCTATAACCTGTACAATTCAACTGAAAAACAAACAAATCTGTTAGGGGAAAAATATAGAAAATAAATGTGCAATAAGTTGGTTGCATAAGTATGCACATCCTTAAACTAATACTTTGTTGGTGGACCTTTTGATTTAATTACAGTTTTCAGTCTTCTTGGGTAGGAGTCTATCAGCATGGCACAACTTCACTTGGTAATATTTGCCCACTCTTCCTCGCAAAAGCACTCCAAATCTGTCAAACTGAGAGGACATCTCTTGTGCACAGCCCTCTTCAGGCCGTCCCACAGATTTTCTATTGGATTTTGCTGTAGCTGGGCCATTCCAAAACTTTAATTTTCTTCTGGTGAAGCCATTCTTTTGTTGATTTGGATGTATGCTTGGGGTCATTGTCGTGTTGAAAGGTGAAATTCCTCTTCATCTTCATCTTTCTAGCAGACATCTGAAGGTTTTGGGCCAAAAGTGACTGGTATTTGGAACTGTTCATAATTCCCTCCACCGTGACTAAACCCCCAGTTCCAGCTGAAGAAAAGCAACCCCAAAGCATAATACTGCCACCACCATGATTCACAGTGGGGATGGTGTTCTTTTGGTGATACAAAGTGTTGTTTCTGCACCAAACGTACCTTTTGGAATTGTGGCCAAAAAGTTCAACCTTGGTCTCATCAGACCATAACAAATTTTCCCACATGCTTTTGGGAGACTTGTATTGTTTTGCAAATTTTAGCTGGGCCTGGATGCTTTTCTGTGTAAGAAAAGGCTTCCATCTTGCAAGCCTACCCCATAGCCCAGACATATGGAGAATATGGGAGATTGTTGTCACATGTAGTACACAACCAGAAATTCCTGCAGCTCCTTTAGTGTTGCTGTAGGTCTCTTGGCAGGCTCCCTGATCAGTTTTTCATTTTGTCTTTTCATCAATTTTGGAGGGACTCCCAGTTCTTTGCAATGTCACTGCTGTCCCATATTTTCTCCACTTTTTGATGACTGTCTTCACTGTGTTCCATAGTATATCCAATGCTATGGAAATTGTTTTGTACCTTCTGACTGATACCTTTCAGTCTTTTTTAATTTTTCCAAGTCTTTTGGGTTTCTAATAGCATGACGGGAATGCACCCCATTCCTAAGTCAAAGTACTATTAAAGTTCATGAAATTAGTATTGTTTCAATCTTTGATGTCAGCCAGTAGTGCTCTTTGCAGCACCCGCAATGTGCCTAGTAATGACTCCTTCTGCAGTTTGTATGGAGTTACATGTATTGGTAACATATCTAAATACGATTGTAAATTCTTTTTTATAAGACCCGTTGCTCCTACTACTACTGGAACTGTCTGGGTATCTTTCCTCCACATTGCTCTCATTTCTGCCTGCAGATCCTGATATTTTATGACTGTGTCTCACTGTATGCAAGACACTCTAGTCACTGTGTGTGGCAATTTCAGTGATCAATGCTACTCTTGTCTTCTTTTCTTGGACCACTATATCCGGTTTTCTAGCATCTCTCTTTTAAACTGTTGGCAATGGATGATCCCATGTGATGTAGACTTCTTCATTTTCTGTGATGCTTTGTGGCTCATGTTTCCAGTGTTTTACAGCCACTTCAGTACCATAATGTTTGCATAATCTCCAGTGCAACAGTCTCGCCACATTATTATGCCTTTCAGTATACAGTCCTTCTGCAATTAATATGTTGTAACCAGCAACAAGGTGTGCAACTGTTTCTAATTTGGTTTTGCAAAACCTACATTTGTCTGTTTCTCCCACATGTTCAATGGACTTTATAAACCAACGTGTACATAGCCCACTGTCTTGGGCCACCAATATTAACCTTTTATCTCTTGGTTTGAATTCACCTCTCCTTAACCATTCCTGTGTTCATTCCTGATCAACATGAGGTTCTTCCAGAAGTTTTCTATACTTGCAACCATATTTATGCTTTTTCCACATTTCTTGCCTTCTCATCTAATCCTTTACCTTATACTCTTCCTTTTGTTTTGTTTTTTGGCACATTCAGTTGCTTAAGTAAAAAGCAAATAGCACACACTCTGCCAAAGGTTGCTCACAACACACAATAGATTCCAAATAACAAGTCAAAATGTGAGCACACCAACTAAGCTGAGCAGAGACAAATAAAGCGTTATCTTCCAAAACTTGATTTTTAATGGCTTTATTGTAGAAGGATGAGCGCTTTCACGAGGCTACCGCTTCTTCAGATCCAAATAAAACTAACAGCTTAAGAAACAGGCAATATATATAAATTAAAGTCACATGTTACTAAAATCAACAAATCAGAATCAACATATCTTAATTAATGCTGGGTTCAATGGAACACTTGCATTCAGGCCTGGATCACTATGGGCTTGTAGTGCTATTATCCATTTTACTTCTAAATTCTCTAAATAATTATTCACATCACCCCTTTTCCTGCCAGTTCTAACTTTCTGGAGAACTCTAAAATAAAAAAAACACTGTGTCCTGTAGTTTCTGCATGTGCAGCCAAAGCATTTGTATGTACATTATTCCTTATATTGCTAAGATGTTCTAAAACCCTGTCTTTAAGCTGATGTGCTGTTTTTCCTACATAAAAGCAATGGCATTGTGTGCAGATTGCCCATGGCCACCCCTTGTTTCTGTATAAATAACTTTCACCAAAGGGAAATGTATTGTGATTGCAAATCACAGTTATAGTATTATGATTAAACTGACCATGATCTGTAGTGAACAATCTAACCAAATCTATCCCTTCCACATTCGGGATCACAGTAAATAGGGTTTTAATATCATGTGTGACCAATAGCACTTCAGAGAGATCCATCTTCTCTACTTTATCAAACACTGTAGATAAGCAGTGCTGTGTCTCTCTCTCAACACTAATGGGGCTTCATCTAGCAATGGTTTGAGCATACTTTCAATGAATTGCGACAAAGGTTCTGTGGCCCAGCCTCGCCCTGAGACTATTGATCGCATAGGAGGTTTTACTAAAGTTTTATGGGTCTTAAGCAATCCATTTAAGGTGGGTATCAGAGGATATTCCACCATAAAAATTCATATACGTTAGGATCTATTAACCCACATATCAAAAGCTCATACAGGTCATCTCTGATAGTATATACACTCCTATCAATAATCTGCTCATTTATTTTAATATATGTACTCTCATCTCTTAACACATCATTCATCCAGGATACGTAGTCCGTTCTGTTAAGAACAACTACGGCTCCTTCTTTGTCAGCTGGCCTAATGCTGATACTATCATACTAGCATTTGTAACTGTTTCAGAGCTTCACATTCTGCTGTTGCCTGATCTTTATCTATTTCTGGTTTGATTTTCATTCCTGCTTGACGCCGATAAGCTTCTCCTAGATTAAGCAGAGAAGTCATCTTAGACTTATTCTCCACATGTTTCAAAACTTTCACTACATTTGGGTCTTGTGAGGTCAGCAGATATGTATGGAGTCCCATGATTGCAGAGCTATACATATAATCAATTTCAAGGAGGCCCATCCCTCCTCCAGAACGGGGAATATATAATTTTGGTATGCACTGATTTTTATAAATCATTTGGTGAGCATGAAGCATCCTTCTTGTTTTCCTATCTAATCCATCCAATATGTTTTGGGGCGTTTTGGGGCCAGTCAATTACTCCAAAACTGTAAGTTAGGACAGGGAAGAGCAAATTGGTTTATAGCTTGGATTTTGTTCCTAGATGTCAGTGTGTCAGTGCTGTTTTCAGGATTAATTTAAGTCTTCTGAAGCATTCCTTACTACATTGTATTCACATTTGTTCGTGTTTTATTGTTGATCCTTCATCAGTTCCCAAATATTTATACACTCCTTCTTGCTCAAGTTCTTTTATTTCACATTCTTGTCCCAAACTGTTTTCCTGGCATTGCAGTTTTCCTGCTTTAAAGGTTGCTTTTGCACATTTATCAAGACCAAATGACATTCTTGTATCATCTGAAAAAGTTTTGACAACTTGCAGTTGTGCTTTCAGTTTTTCATCTGATGAGCTATACAGTTTTAAATCATCAACAAAGAGAAGGTAAGAAGTCTTTACACTTTGTTGTTTTCTGGGAGCCAAATTATAGCCATGGCCTAAGCTGTTGATTAAACAGCTAAATGGATTAAGGGCAAGACAGAATAGTAACTGTGACAGACAGTCACCCTGGAATATCTCCCTTTGAATTTTTATCCCTGGGATAACAATTTTTCCTTTATCATGGCTTAATTGCAGAGTGGTTTGCCACTGTTTCATGGTCACTGTAATGTAGTTGATCAGTGTGGGGTGTATCTTATACATTTTTAAGCTCTCTTTTATCCATGAATGATGGATACTATCAAATGCTTTTTTGTAGTCAATCCATGCCATACTTAGATTCTTCCCCATTTTTACAGTTCTCCGCTATGACTTTATTTAACAACAAATGATCCTTTGTTCCATATGATTTTCTTTTTATGCCCTTTTGTTCTACTGCCAAAATTGAGTTTTCTTCTAAATGACTATAAACTCTTTCGGCATCAATTCCCATGTATAGTTTATATGTAGTTGGAAGGCAAGTTATCGGTCTATAATTTTTAGGGTAGCTTGCAGGTTCACTCTTAAGTAGGAGCATTGTTTTTCCTGTTGTTAGCCAGTTTTGTGTCTGTTCTGGGTGTGCATACAAATAGTTGTTACTCATGGCTAAATCTTTGTGCAAAGAATTTAATACTTTTACCAAGAAGTTAGGTACTGCATCTAGTCCTGGGGTTTTCCATTTAGAGGCTTTTCTTAACTTTGTTTCAATCTCTCTAGCTGTTACTTCATCCCATTTCATATCCTGTACCTTTAAAGTTCTTATTCATTCTTTTACTTCTTCTATCCACTTAGCATCTTTATTATGTTCCACAGGATCTTCATAGATATTTCTCCAAAATGTACCTATTTCTTCTTTTTTTGGCAGTCTTTCAACTCCTTTTACCTTATTTCCCAGTTCTCTATAAAACCTTTTTGGGTATTCAATAAATTGCTTATTTTGCACTTTTCCTTTATATTTATCTTCATATCTTCTAAGTTTTTCTGCCTGTGCTGAAATTTTTAGTTTATTTGCGATAGTGCATTATAGATCCTGGTCTGTTCTAATATTGTGCATTGCTTTTATCACATCTATCTTTCTTAGTCTTTTTCTTAATCTATTCCTTCTTCTATAGTCTTCTAACAGTGACACTTCTTGTCTTAATTGCTTTATAATTTTCTCTATTCGATATTTCCATGATGGTATTAGATTTCTCCCCTTCCTTTCCTTCACTACCCTGTGTGTTCTTGTGGTAGAACTTTATCAGTTACTAATTTAGCTGCACAGTAATATATCCTGTTTACTTTTGTTATATTGCATGGATCTTTATGAACAGTCCTAATTACTGTGTTCATTTGTTTTATCAGACTTATGACATTTTGGGTTTTGTTAACCTTCTGCAGTATATTTCTTTCATTGATCTTGATATATCTGTCCATGTCTATTAAATCAAGCAATTCTTCTCTTAGCTCATTTTCTTCCAAACTGAGGGCACATCCCTTACTTTCGAATTCCTGTGGGCATTCTATAGAAGGTTCTACAGCATCTTCCTGTGACACAGTCTCATCAGTTTGATCCTGTGCCATCCATTGTTCTATTATATGGAAACTCACTGGCCTATCACTCCTCAACATTGCCTGCATCAGAGTTTCCACAGTTTCCTGTTCCTTCCCTTGCTGTCTAGCTTCAAGTGAATGTTTATATTGGTTTCCTGTGGAAGGCTCTAAATTATCTTCATATGGCACCTGACCAATTGTTTCCTGTTCCACTATTTTCCCCTTAATTTGGGCATTCATTATTCTATCCTGTTGTGGTGCTTTCTGAATTAGATTTTCTACACTAAGTCCTTCACTTTGCAGGTACTCCATAACCTCAGTTTCTATTTCTTTCAACTTCTCCATTACTAATCTCCTTTTCTACTTTTCCACTTTGTCTTATTTTTTGTATTGTAAAGTTTTCCATGTCCAGATTCCTTCATTTGTATTTCTCTTCAAATATCTTTGGTGCTGCTCTTTTTGTATTGGTTACTTTTGCTTTCTCATTTGCATAAATATTACACCATATTAAATCATTTTTCTTCCCCATGTCCATATTTCTTCTTCAGGTGTTTCCTGATCTTCCTGTTTCTCCCTGCTTTGTGGACTCTCTCCATCTTGCTGTGATGTAACCTGTGTTAGACCTTCTACATTAAATCCTTCACTTCACAGGCACTCCATAACTTCAACTTCTTTTTTTTTAACTTGTACTTTATTGATCTTCTTTTCTACATTCCATATTTGTGATTTTTTTATTGTAAAATTTTCCATATCCAGATGCCTTAGGCCTGTATTTCCCTTCAGATATCTTTGGGACTGCCTTCTTTACATTGATTAATTTGGCTTTCTCCTTTGCATAAATATTGCAGCATATCAAATCTCTCTTTCTTTCCCATGTCTATATTTCTTTTTTATACTTTTCAAATATCTCTTGGTTTTGTTGTTTATATTTTTGCACTTCTTTAGATGCTTCTTTTTCCAAACAGGTCAAGTTTTCTTGATCTATATACTGTTTTTCACAAATTTGTTGTATTAATGAATACATATGTTCATTTGAAGCTTCTGTCAGTTTTTCTTGCAAAGTATTTTTCTTTCCTTTAATTTCTATCTTAATTATCTTGTATATCTTGTATCTGGAAAATTCTGGGCTTTTTGTGTAACACATAATTTCTTTCTTATCCTCAATAGTCCAGTTTATCATCTTTATGGCTCTTCTTTGGCCTATCAGTTTTTGTGGACTGCTACTTCATTCTACAACAGGGGGGCCATCCTCCCCCTGGGCCTGGCCTGGTATGAATGTTCTGGCACCAGTACGTCTACCAGGATTGGGCTCTTTTTTATCCTGGGTCTTGTGCACTCAGCTATCTTTTTTAGTTTTTGACCTACTTTTGTCCATGATATGTGATATATAAATACAGTCTATATATCAGTGTCGCCTTGGTGAGAGTTTGTGAAAACAGGGTCCACCAAGACTTGAGGATGAATTCAATTTCAGCACTACTGCTCTCCTTTGCTTGCTGACTTTTCATCTGTCTGTTCAGACCCCTACATCTCTCCATTCCTTTCAACAATGAGATTCCTTTGATGCTTTGTAAGGTCTCTGCGAACCATGGCTTTTGCTGTAGCAGGCAACTGAGTAAATGTCAGGAAAATCCTACTAGGACAGTTGAACTTTATTTGGGGTTAATCAGCTTCTCTTTAATTGATGGTAGGTTTGTACCCAAGAAGACTGAATGCTGTAATTAAATCTGAAGGTGCTTCAACAAAGTATTATTTTAAGGGTGTGCACACGTACGCAACCTGCTTATTGTACATTTTTTATATTTTTCCTCTAACAAATTTGTTTTTCAACTGAACTGTACAGGTTATAGGTCCCATTAAAGGTGGGAAAAGTTTTGAAATGATTTATTGTGGTCTTATTTTTTATATCACAAAAAAACTGGCATTTTAACAGGGGTGTATAAACTTTTTATATCCACTGTATATATTTACACACGTGTGTGGGTATGTGTAAGTAAGCTGACCAAAGCTTAAGTAATTCACAAAATATCTGCAACTGCAGAGTATGTGCAGCCAAGCTATTATGTCCCTGGAACATTCCAGGTGTAGAACATGTGCAACTAAGCTATCATGTCCCTGAAACAGTCCATTTATTAAGTACCTATGCAAATATGGCACTGTATGAGCAGATTAAGCCCATCTAAACATAGCAGTAACATTCCAGTCAGCTGAGTATCAACATCTGTTGGCAAAATGTTTGAAAATGTCAGAAAATATTCATTACCAAAAAGCTATGTTTTTATTGTATTTAGCATTCGTTTACCAGGGTATTCCAAATAGGGTGACTAGCAATCCCATTTTCAGCGAACACCAGGTGAGAAAAGCTCCACAAAAAATATACAGTACTATACAATACAGTATACAATTACAAAAAGACAAACCTGCTATAGTCTTAATACATTAAAGTAACTGTACACAAGATACGCAAGTAGGGAAAAAAAAACAAGACATAGTACAGAACACAGCAATAAAATAAGAAGTGGACATTTTGCAATAAGTAGGGAACATGCAGTGGTGGTGCTGCGGTAGCGTTGTCGCCTCACAGTAAGGCGCTGTCTGGTTTGATTCTCAGCTAGAGCGTCTTCTGCGTGGAGACATGCGTTAATGGGCGTACCTTCGTTGAAGGTTGTGCGTCAGGGATGGTAACTCAGCATGTAAAAATCAACTACCAATCATTAGCGGACTGTAGTTCCGCTGTGGCGACCCCTAACAGGGAAAAGCCGAAAGACACAACAAGGGAACATGACCACACCTTCCTGTAGTTAGTGCTTACAGCCTGCTACTGACTATGCTGGTAAAACAGTGAACAGAAATGGTACAAGTTTTGAACATTTACATAGGTATACACTTTGAAGGAAGTTTATGAGTAAGAAAGGTTAGAGTTTAGCTTTTCTAGTATAGGGGATAGGTAGATATGAGGAGGTATTGAAAAAAAACTTTGACTCCACAGTATGGTAATATGAAAGGAGATGTTAAGATGTAATGATGTTGTTAAGTATATGACATGAGCAGAATTGCAGCACTGTATTGTGCGCACAAATGCACCAGGATAACCATCTCTCATTAACCAGACATCACAGTGTCAGCAAAGAGCATCAGCCAAGGGGCTAAGACTGTGTACTAGATATATCTCCCATTGTCATGGCCAAGAGGCCAGCTATGACTATGAACTGTGGGACACCAGAGTGCCACAAACTCACACTGCTATAAAACCAATGTGATACCTCTAAAATTATACATGCAGAGCAGACCATACACTGTTACACAAGATTCATCTTTTAAATAAGTCATTTGTCTGTTGCTTGCATGCTTGATTTACTGCTGTCTTTATTTTGGGCTGTGAAAGTTCTTAACATAGTATTTTAGAAGTATGATGGATGATGCTATACTGATAGGTTCACATGTTCATAGTTGTATACTAGACTAATAACCACTAGTGCTCTTATAATCCTAGGCATACAACCCAAATGTGACCCACAAATTTGATTTATATAGGTGTTGATTTGCTGAGTGCCTCTGTCCATCAGAGACAGAGGAACCAGACATTGTTTTACAGGGTTGGTGAGTCTGTTTCATAACAGTGGTATCCTCTGCAATATATACCTATCCCTCCAAACTGTTCTGTTGTTATTACAGAAGTAGTTTAGATGGACTGAGTATTTCTGATGCTATTAGACATGTTGATGTGTAACAGGTCCATCATCACCTGGTCAGAAAGAACTATTGATCATCTTCATAGTCTGCTATTCTCCTTCTATATTTTTATATTTTGTTCAATAGGTTAATACAAGCAAGCAAGTTTCCATCATTGAGCACCACAGATTTATTTACTTGTTTTATGATTCTGTTTCTGTTTTTATGACTCTGTTTCATATATTATTCTGACTATGGATCTTTTTACCCAGGCCTCCACTGAAAAGAGATTCAATGCCCAGTCAATGTTTCTTGGTTAACAAAATGCAAATAAACAGATGCTTATGTATATATGTAAATACATATTTAATCATCAGTCATGCTCTATGGCACATCCAGAAGGTTATTTAAAACTGCAAGTCCCCTAATATCTCATCCTGTTGGAAACATCATCTCCTTTCCTAAACACCATAAATACTTAGGGGTCTGCTTCACAGAATTATAGACTGTACAAGACAATTGGACCTTGTGTCCATTTATATGTTACCAGTAACCACACTTAGATCTTACTTCCTTTTTCAAAGAGGGATAAGCCAGTCATACCGGAGTGAATTTATGAATAACCATTAATTGCCAAATTCCTTCTTAAAGGAAAACAGTGTCTTACTTTGCTTGATCTGGAGAGGAAACTTATTCGACAGATGGAGTAGTAGATGTGTGACAAATCTGCCTCTCCACCATTTGTTTATTTGCTGAAATAGGTTCAGATCTCGGGTTCTGGTGTTCATTGGACTGGTTTGTGGAGAAATAAGAGGTCTTGGACTGCTGGCTTCCTCATGCTCTGGAAGGAAAAGGATAGATTGTCCATAAGGAAAACATATGACACTGAATACATAGACAAGACCTTCAGCCTGTTTTCAGAGCACCAGCTATTTATATGTTCACTTTGTAGCTTCCATATATCAGAAAGATATTTAAGTATTATACCCATTTTACAGTCATCTACAAACTTGGTTAACCAGAGTTCCCTATTTTTATATTTGAAAATTAGAGCAGTATATTCCAAATAGCAGAGGTCCCAGCACAGATCCCTGTGGTAACACACTAGTTGCTTTTATGCTGTCTGAGAAAGCTTCTGCCATCTTCACAGTGTGGGTTCTGTTCCTTAGCCAATTAGCTATCCCTTTAACTATAGAGGGATCACTTTGGAGCAAATTTAGCTTGTTGATGCAGTATGGTATCAAATGCCTTGGTGAGGTCTAGGTACGCTGTATGAACAGTATGACAAGTGTCAACGCCTTGCATTGTCCTCTTTAAAAAGTTCACCAGATTCATTAAA
The DNA here is from genome assembly GCF_019279795.1 of Protopterus annectens. Classification (NCBI taxonomy): domain Eukaryota; kingdom Metazoa; phylum Chordata; order Ceratodontiformes; family Protopteridae; genus Protopterus; species Protopterus annectens. Next base: position 428,121,387 of record NC_056748.1, on the reverse strand, counting down.
CAGGAGCTACTCATAACAAAAATCAAATTTTGGGGGGGGGGGTCAAGTCTTATAAGACGTTTTATACTGTAGTTTATCAGGTCTGTTATGACCTGGTCCATGGACTTACAAATTAAGCTAATCATGCTGATAGGACTGTAATTCCTGGGGTCTATGGCAGGACTGCCCTTGCTGACTGGTATCACAGCTGTTGTGCACCAAATTTCATGGATAAAGCTAGTGGATAAGCTCAGGTCGAACAGTTGTAGGAGCGGGTCCACCAGCACATGTTTACTGTTATTCAACAGGTAGCTTCACTTGTTGTAAGGTCCCATACAGGATGTAATTTTTGTTGTTTTGGAGAGTACTTAGATGACAACCTTAGCTTTCAACACTGTGTTAATTTCACTGTAACAAACGTTTCTACCCAATTTAAAGTTGCTTATAAATTCTCAAACCAATTATCTTCTGAAGTTCATCAATACATCACTATTAACATTCTGTTGCAAAGGTTAAATATACATTGCCTTTTTGTCAGGCCACAATGCCACCATTCTCCAAACTATGGAAAATAAACTACTAAGATTTATACACTTGTCCTATACTATTTGAACATCCCAGTAACTGAACACCCAAAGCAAAATGGCTTCCTGTCTCTGCTAGGTCAGCCTCTTTACTGAATACACTAATCTTCCAACTGCTTAATGACAAATAATGACACTAAACTGTCCATAGGTGTAAGTGTGTGTCCAGGTGTGTAGTGTGGAAGAATTACTGTGTCAGGGCTAGCCACTCGGCAGTGTAAATCTTGGCTCTAGATTGTCACTGTTGGAGTGACACCCCAACAACATATGCAAAATGGGAAAAAGGGGTTGTGGATGGATGGATGGATCTGTGAAAAATCTTTCTTCAGGCTGGCTCCTGTCTCAAGGAATAGCCTTCCTTCTTTGATTACCTCAATTTTAATCAGTGCAAGGAACAACTAAAGGAACATCTTTGGAATGAATTCAAATGTAGCTGTTTTTTTTTAAAAGACAATGGTTACAGATAATTTCTCAACACTAAGCATTGATATTCTACTACATTTTACTCTTCACTGCCTCACCAAACAAGCAAAAAATTGTCCTTGTGCGTTAATCAATTTTATATTACTTATCTTAGTCTCTTACTATCTGATAGTATTTGTTTAAAAAAGATAATTTATAAAAATTGCTGAAAAGGGTCCTGTACCAGCTTTTTAAGCCAGTTAATGAAACTTCAAATGCATAAAATAAAATCCTTGGGGAATGTACTATAAAATCACACACTGTGCTTACTCAACCAAGTAAGAGAAGCAGGATAAAAGTACAATAACTACTACCATTACAAATTTTCCTAAATGTTGGTGAAAAGTAGGACAAAAAAGCTTTACCATGACATCTGTTTATTGCTACAAAAAATGACTTCTCCAGTACATAAAATACTGGTCAGAAACTGCACTGCAGCAAAAAGTAGAAAGGCTTCAGAATGGGGGCAACTGTCCACTTGGCTGTATAACATATTTACAAACAGCAACATGAATAAATAATTGTGTGGAAAGGCACAAATCTACATAATAGGGATCTAATAATGTATCCTGGCAGTATCCATGTCAATGTCCCTCAAAATACAAAATATGATGACCGGTTCAATGACAAAGTTTTTTATGCATTTCCTTAAAGTGCCAATGATCAAAGTTACGATTGGGTTGGCAAATCATGTTTCATCAAAAGTGACCAACACAAATTTACAAGATGGCTGTGCACACTAATCAACAGCTTAACTGCAGCTCTCATAATGTGAAAAAAGAAAATGAATGACAAGAGCCAAGAACTCTGTCACATTAAGTAAATTCAGTTACTGGCTAGTAAGTATACTGCCTGGATGTCAGCAAAGAAGAAACTAAGAGAGCCTGAAAGAAAATCAATTAGAAAAAAGTGAAGAGAAAACACTGACTAGGAAGACTCCTATTCAGCAAAAAGCAGTTCAAGCTCCAACTATTGGTGCAAGACGTGGCTTCCAGTAATCTAGAGGAAAAAAGAAGTCAAATGTGCACAGAGCTGATTAAAATAAATGAAACACTGAAGGAGTACATCAATTCAAATAACAAACGGCTGGAAAATGGACGATTCTTTAAACAGATATTCAGATGACCTGATAAAACTGCAAAAATCAGAAGAAAAGGCTATTCAAGAGGAGATGTTTCAAAAATGGTAGAATTAGAGGACAGAGTGCATAAGGAAAATATGAAATTTTCTGTTGTACCAGAGAAACTAAAAGGAACAGACTGCATTAGTTTTATGAAACCACAAATAAGCAAGTGGACTGGTATTCCACAGCATGAAATGTTAACTGAAAGGAAACACTGCATGTATGCCCCACATCTGGCCATGAAAAAGCAGTCAAGACCTCTATTTGTAAAGATGCAAACCTGCTGGCAGAAGGAGTTATCATGACAAAACTTTGGCAAAAGGACAAAGTATTAAAAGTTGAAACATCAGTATGTTTGTGGCAAATGACTATTCACTGTACTCCAGGCAGAACAAAAACAAATTTATTCCAGTAATCAGGGTATGTTGAGAGGCAGGTATGAAATTCAAGCTGCTGTATCCACCTGTCTTTATATTTTTTTGCCTAGAGAATCAAAGTAATTTTTGATGCAGAACAGACTAAAGAGGAAATGCAAATATTTGTCGAACAAGACATAAGCCATCAAGCAGAAGGGGACACTGCTTCTCATTCCTCTAATAATAAAGCACACATACAGACTTTGCCAGTGAAACCTTTTATACTGTTCCAGTGGAAAATGCTTGAGAGACAGAGAAAAGTGAAGGAGTTGACTAGATGAATTGCGAGTACCTTGGAATTTAACCAGTGTCTGTAGTTGGGAGATTGAGATAAACAGGAAGACGACCAGCAACATAGAAAAATGTGAGACTGCAAACATCAACAATGTTTATGAAAGATGGTTGTATAAGAAAAAGTGGAAAGATCTTTTGTTGACTCTGTTAAACTTGTGGGGAATTGAAAGGCATTTGCCTCACTTCATGTCATTAATGTTTAGAAGGACAGTGAGGGGAGAGGAAGGGGAAGGAAAAGGGTAACTGAGTAAAACAATTTCTGTTTTTAACAGCATTTCTATGAAACTTTTCATTATATAAATAGCATGTTTTATATTACAGTATTTTTAGTTTTTCTTGCATGTAATAAAGATATTAAAGTAAACAGATACTTTTTTCCCTCTTTCTTCTTTTTTAGCATTAAGAAATGCAGGCATTACAATGCATAAAGAAAAAAAAGGCCAGGCAAAAGCATGTTTAAGTAAATAGACTGGAATCTTGGGTTGTTGAGGTGGGGAATGGGGTGCAAAAGTACACAGATCATAATATATGTAGGGCTGATATGTTTTCTCTTACTTTTGCATAGGTCAATGTCTGGTTAAGACATTTGCCTAATCAAATAACTTTTAAGTGGAAACAAGTAAATAAGAGAACAGTGGATTTAATGAAAAGTTTTCATTTAGCAATAAATATTTCAGCTTGTCTTTAGAAGACTGCAGCTGAGGAGTACATTTTAATTTTACGTTTCCTTGGAGACAAGCTGATAACAGAACAATAAACAAATAGAACACTTATTTTTCAAGGTTAAAAGTGCTTTTTGAAAGTATGCAAGTTTATTTTCACGTCTGTGAGGTGAATAAAGATGAAGGACAGATAGCAATTAGTGTAAGTAGATGCACAGGCAATAATGAATCTTAGCAAGTATAACCTCAATTTTAAGTTGATTAAGGCCTGTGCTTGCAGATATAAGAGAAAACAGTTCCAGTTAGGAGGGTTAAACTTCATTATTTGAAGATGTACATAGTGTTGTGTTTCTGTATTACGTTAACAGGGTATGGGGTGTTCTGGAGGTATGTTTTTTATGGTTTTCATTAAAACTAAAAAGTTTTGTAAAATGTGACATAGACTCCAATGTTGATGATAAGAAAAATGTATAAAGGATCAACCTGCCAAGCAATAGTGGAGTCATTTATCACAATAGCTGGAAATAAACATTTTAAAAAGCTTTAATGACTTCTTATCATAATGTTGACACTTTCCATATTATCTTGGAATTTGAATGGTTGCATAGGCAGAGACAAAAAGGAAAGAATATTTAATTATATTAAGAAATGCACAGTGTAAAAAGCAATGCTACAGGAGACACATTTGTAAGGAACACAGCATGTAAATTTGATAAAGAAAGGATTTCAGTATGGATATTCAGCACAATATCAGGGACAAAATGAAAAGAGGAGTACTTATATTAATTGCTAGAGGCATTCCAATAGTGATGGAAGAGGAGAAAAAAAGATAGTAATGGCAGACTTGTGGTAGTAAGGGGGGCTACTGGCAATGGATGAGGATTATGCTAGCAAGTATTTAAATCCACCTAAAACTGCTCTTATGGAGTTTAAAATATTTTTTGGAAGAAATAATCAGCTTTCAGCAAGGGGAATATTACTTATAGGTGGGACTGGAATTTGAGTTGCAACAATCAGGAAGTATCTGAGGAACATAGAAGGGAAAACAGAAAAAGAGGGTAAATGTTTGAAGAAATTTATGAAAATATTTGGTATGGAAGATGTGAATTCAATAGTAGGGACTCTGAGAGAGTTTAGATATTATAGGATCATAGGAGGTTACTAGGCTATTGGCATTGAGGCCCTTATAAACCTAGCCAAGAGTTTAGCCCATATTTAGACAAATCAGCACCCAGTGCCATCCCAGGGGTATATTTTCTGTTTCCCATCCAGTTATACAGGTTGCACTTAAAAAGGGGTAAAGAGGTACTCTGCTTATGTAGAAAGGGAGTCTATTGCATAGATGGGGAGTCTCTGGGACACAAATCTGTCCCACCAACAAGTCTTATTGATGTCACAGACCAGGTTGAGGCCGAGCGTATGGGTTATTTGAGTGGAACTTGACTTGCGGATATGCAGCAGTCCCATCAAAGTGGGGTCCATGATCGCCTTGTATGCCAGACAGAGGTCACCTCTGAGGAGTCTGTATGAAACTGAGTAGAGGGATAGGGCTTTTAGCCTGTGTATGGTAGATGTTTGAGGGCTGGTGTGGAACCTCTGTGGTCTCTCCAGCTGCTGCATGTGCTTTGTGAGGTACATACCGAAAGGGGTATTGTACTCAATAATGGGCCTTATAAGGGAAGAATACAGGGATGTTATGACCTCCTTGTCCCTGGATGAGATACACTTACTTATGAGGTGGGCCATGTAGAAGGCTTTCTGTACAATGGAAGCAACATGGTGGTCAAAAGTCAGGTTGCTATCAACCTGGGTGCCCAAATCCCTCACGACTGATTGGGCGCTTAGGACATTGTTATTAATGTGATAATTTGTGGGGATGTCACTCTCCCCAAATGGGATGATGATGCATTTTTTGGTATTAAGCTTGAAGCCATGTTTCTGGCACCAGTCATTTGTCTGAGTGAGACCTTCTTGGAGGATGTCCACATTACTAGGGGAACTGATAACAGCACCCAGCTTGCAGTCATCTGCAAACTTGGTCAGCCATAGCCCACTGGTTTTGACCTGCACCTCAGAAAAGTATATCCCAAATAACAGAGGCCCCAAGATCTATCCCTGGGGTACGCCGCTTGTTATGGGTCTACTGCTTGAGGTGGCTTCCCCTACTTTGACTACATGGGTTCTATTACTGAGCCAGTTTGCTACCCATCTGTTAACATATAGATTGATGCCTAGTTGATAGAGTTTATCTAATATGCCAGAGTGGGGAATAGTGTCAAAGGCTTTGGCCAGTTCAAGGTAGGCGGAGTACACCATCTTCCCCTCATCCATGGCTTTGGTGACTGATTCAAAGAAGTTGACCAGATTTAGCAGACATGACCTCCCCTTTATGAAGCCAAACTGTGTGGGATCAAGTGTTTGGAGGTTGCCAATGTCCTTCTTAATGAGGTCCATGATAATCCATTCCTTGGCCTTGCAGATCAGGCTAGTTAGGCTGATGGGCCTATAATTTCCCGGATCGGTGGACGTTCCACCTTTGTGTAAAGGGATGACAGTGGCTGTCCTCCACTCAGCTGGGATGAAGCCAGTACTCAGGTTTTGGTTGAATAGGGTGCATATTGGTGCTGCAAGTTCCTGCCTGAGTTCACATAGGATGCAGCCTGGGATGTTATGGGGTCCAATGGAGGCTGTATTTTTTGCCTTTGAGAGAGCAGTGATGACCTGTTCCCTAGATATAAGAGGAAGGAGTCAGGTACTGGAGATGTCCTGATTTACTGATGGGAGGGGACAGAGGGGTAAAGTTTTCACTGAATCTGTCAGCCAGCAAGTTTGCTATATCTACGCCATTTGTATATGTGGTGTCCTTGACCACCAGTTCTGAACAGATCTGAGTGCTTCCTTTGAGGTTGCAGACATATGTGTAGAGGGCCTTATGACTGTCTCTAGTAGATGTGGCCAATCTGGACTCGAAGTTTGCTTTGAAGGATTTCACTAGTGCTCTTATTTGCTTGTTCACGCTAAGGAGACATTGCTTCCAATTGGGCACCTGCTCCCTCTTGACCTTGGAAAGCAATTTTTTTCCTTTTGTTACAGATTATTGGAGATGTCCACCAGACAGGTTTACTCTTCCTTGCAGAGGATGATTTAGTCCTGTTGGGTATTAATGATTCCATGCATCTATATAAATGCTCGTATAGTGCTTTGATGTAGTTTTGGATATTGCTGCCAGTTCCTACAAAGGGGGAGGGGGCTGTGAAACTGTTTATACTATCTCCCGGGAAGCTGTAATTAGTTTTGGAGGTTTTTATGTCTGATCCTAGTCTGAGGGGGGACTGGGGGAAATGGTGACTTTGAAAATGACTGCTTTGTGGTCACATCTTACCAGGGAGGATGATACTATAGGGATACTGCAGTGGTTACTCATGTTTGTCGGTTAATACCAAGTCCAAGATATTATCGCCTCTTGTGGGGGTATCAACTAGCTATTCCAAGGCATTTGCATTGACAAAATCAAGGAATCTCTGGGCATTTGTGTTCTGGCATAAGTAGTTCTTCTAATCTGTATTTAGGAAATTAAAGTCACCCAGGATCAAGGTAAAAGGTTGAATCTTGATAGATTTGAATAGGTCCAAATAGGTGGATTGGGCATCTTGAGTCAGATTTGGGGGCTAGTAGATAGCTATGATTTGAATAGGGGTTCCATCAATGGTTTACTGCACCTGGAGTGTCTCCTGTGCATTGTACTGTTTGACCAGCCTGGAGGTGTGTATATCTTTAATGTATACTGAAACTCCACCTCCTTTGGCTTTACTGTTCACAGTTTGGGGTCTGAATGTATGATAAGATGAGTGATCAGGTAAGGCTGGGGTGCTCTCCGCAGATTTGAACCAGGTTTCTGTGACTGCACAGATGTCAGGATTTTCCAGGATTGGGAATACTTGCAATGAGTGCAGTTTCATGTTTAGACTCCTAGCATTTAGCAACATGACCTTTAATTTGTGTTTTGTTGAAATTTTTATGTTGGTAGTTTTAACCTCATCACTTTTCCTAAAAAAGGCACTATAGAGGAGGCAAGAGCCTTTGCCAGAAGTCTGAAGCCCAGGTGAGACAGATGCAGACCATCTCTGGCAAAGCATCGTGGTCTGTTGATCATATCTTCTCAGGCTGTCAGGTACTGGATACGCCTGGAATGACATCAGAAACTAAGCAAATTGTTAAAGTCAATCATTTTCTGTTTGTATTGAGGAATCATTCTGGGTGATGACAGAATGTTGCTTACAGCTAGGGGCATACCTGCCTGGGACACATAATCAGTGAGCTCAATCATGTCTCTCTTCATATAGTCCAGAGAGGTATGTCTCAAGTCATTCACACCAACACGGACTATGACAGAGTCATAACAGCACCTGTTGTTGACAGACTTGAGTGCGTATGTGATATGGTGGACTATGGCACCTGACAGACAACTAACCATGACTTTTTCCTTATCCAGCCTGGTGAAGGGCACATCTGTGTGTCTCACAATGGAGTCTCCTATGACTGATATGCTGGGTTTATGGTGAAGCCTTAGTGGCTGTGAGTCACAGTTGTGTGGACTATGCATGGTATGCGGTGTTGAGGGCTGTGGAGACTGAGTGTGTGTTTTTTCCTCAGAGGTCTCCTTTGTTTGGGTATGTTTATGTGGAGGACCTCTGCATATGTAGGTGTGTGTTGTGTAGGTGTGGGTGGTAGTTGAGGTATGCTGATTGTGTTGACAACCTTTCTGGTGCCAGATATACTGGCTTGAGGGGGAGAGAGCTTGGACTCTAGGTTCCTAATGTAATTGCATCTCTCACAAATTGTGTTCCTAGGTGGTAGTAGTAGATGGTTGTCGGTGTACATGAGGTAGTTGCTACACTGTCTCAGGATGCCCATATCAACCAGACTGGCAGGAGAAACTGTAGGAAATTGTCCATCCATATTGTCAGAATCTGAGGGAGAAAGGCAAGGGAGAGCTAAGGGATGGGTCTAAAGCCCAAGTGCTTAAAGGAAAACTAAGAGCTTAAAATAACACTTAACAATTTAGACAGGCTATAAACAAGCAGTAGTAAATGCAACAGAAAAGATGCAATTGAACACTTCAGAGAACAGGCAGCAAGTAGCAGGAAAAGCAAGATGAAGTAACAGAGTAGTAGGAAGAAACATAAATTAGAAAATATAAGCAGCTGAATAAAATGTCTTTATATATATATATGTGTGTGTGTGTGTGTGTGTGTGTGTGTGTGTGTGTGTGTGTGTGTGTGTGTGTGTATGTACGTATTTATAAAGTAAAAAGGGAGACAGCAGGAACAGAAGATGGTTCAAAGTTAAGGGACTAAGGGGTTTGCCCTTCCCAAATAATCTCTGTATTAGGCAGAATGAGCTAAAGAGAGGGCACTAGGAGGAGTGTTTCAGATCAAATTTATAGTAGGGGTGGGCAACTGTAAAAGCCACCAACTTTAAAACACAACAGCAATAGGGTGGGGGTGGTTGAAAAAAAGTTTCAGCAAGATCAGAAAACAAAATTCTGCCAGCAAATATATAAATAATTCAGTCAAGCAAAAATAAAGACAGTGTAGAATTCTGAACAGTTAAAGTGGCAAAAAATATACTTATCAGCTCTATATTCCAGATTGTTTGAGAAGCTCTATCAGTCAGAACACAAGGAGATTCTAGCAATGATATACAGGAATTTACAAAATTGTAATGTTTTTTATATCAGCAAGCCAGAGGCCAAGCCTTAAGACAGATAACACAAATGCTGTTAGACCAGTTTTACCAACTTTAAGAACACTACAGCAATAGGGTGGGAAGCGGGAGAAAATTTTTCAGCAAGATCAGAAAACAAAATTCTGCCAGCAAATATATCAATAATTCAGTCAAGCAAAAATAAAGACAGTGTAGAACTCTGAACAGTTAAAGTGGCAAAAAATATACTTATCAGCTCTATATTCCAGATTGTTTGAGAAGCACTCTCAGTCAGAACACAAGGAGATTCTAGCAATGATATGCCCAAAGTACAATGCTGGACTAAACAGAAATTATATTTCACTGGAAGATGTGCATTTAATTGAGAAATCTGAAAAACATCCAATAGCTATTTCAGATCATGCACTAATAGTTACTAAGATAAAAAATGCAGGGTAATGAAATAAAGATGATACACTGGTGCTTCCTCGCCTACCTGTTAAAAAGAGAGGAATTTAAGGAATCTGTAATGGAAATTATTCAGGAGTTATTAGGTAAGATAGAAAGTACTCAAAAAATTATTGCTGGTGAGTGGGGGTAAATGAAAGTGGAGTTTAAAAAATAGGCTAGGAATAAAAAAAGAGATCTGGTTAAGAAGTAATAAGAATTATTTAGAGGGACTCACAAATGTTAAAATATTACAGAATAAAAGGAATCTCATAGAACAAGCAGAGGTGCAACTGCAGAGTGCTAAAGAGAAAAATAAGGGAGTACCTGAATAATATGCATGCATTTAAAAAGATTGTTGTTAAGCAATTTTTTTTAATACCCCCAAAACACAAAACTTGTGGCATATCAACTTAAGCAACAAAAAGTAGAAAGGGTTGTTGTCAAACTTAGGGAGCCTATAACAAGAACAATGACCAGAGATCCTGTAGAGATCAGAAATATCATGATAATTTATATAAAGCAAAGAAATAGGGAAATCAAGAAAAAGCACAAATGGAAATATTTATGGAAGACTTAAATATGTAAAGGTTAGAAGTAGATGAAGCTCAACAATTAACAGTTCAGATAGGAGGAGATGAAAAAAAATGGTGGTGTATAACAAATCAGCAGGAAATTCTCCAGGAATAGATAGTATTCCACTGGAAGTTTGGAAGCTAGAAGGGAAGAAAGTGCTAAAGATTGATTTTGTTTAACAATATTTTAGAAAGAAGGGGTATTACCAACATCCTGGAAAATGGCTGTAGTGGTTGTAATACCTAAAGACGGTAAAGAACTATCAAATCCAACTTCATATAGGCCCATTTCAATTTTAAACTATAATTATAAAGTGTTTATGTCTATAATGGCTAAAAGAATGCCAAAGGTGTTGCCAAAATTGAGAGCTCTGGATCAGTGTGGTTTTGTGGAGGGGAGGCAAACATTTGATAATACTAATAGAACAATGATAATCCAGAGAGAAGCAAAATGTAAGAAAATACTGATGTTGTTGGGGGTCTTGATTCAGAAAAGGCATTCAACAGAGTAAGCTAGGATTTTATGAGTAGGTCAAAGGAAGCATTTTAATTATTGATACAATAATAAGGTTAATTAGGAGGATATATGAGTCATCAGAGGTAAATATCAAACTGGGAGGGTTCTCTCTGTTAAGTTGTATCTGAACAAAGGAACCATGCTGGGGTGTCCTCTTTTCCTTTTAGGATAGAATCGGTATGGTATTCAAGAAACGTTGGCTATATTTGCAGATGATATTATTTTATACCTGAAAAAAACAGAAAAGGATATCTCAGTGCTGTGGAACATTGAGACACTTCCATTTTTTGGGGGATATAAAATCAATGAAGATAAAACAAAGACTACAGTTTTAGGCTAAGTACCCGCACATGAATTGGTTCAGCAATACCCATTTTTTATTGGGACATAAAATGAAGTATTTAGGAGTATGGTTTAAAAATGACACTGTTATGGTAGTTAAGGATATGTGGGAAGAGACCTAAGAAAAGATAATACAAAAACTGAGAAACTGGAAGCTCTTGAATACAGATAGCAAGATACAAGCAGTAAAAATGTTATAAGCCCCTTTCATTTTACACACAAGTCAGGCATATTTTTATCATCCAGAGGAGAAGTTATGGATAGTGATTAATAAAGAGTTGAAGGATTTTATCTGGGAGGAGAAGAGGGCAAGAGTCAAGTGGGATAAGTTGATTCAATAGGCAAAGGAGGTTTAAAATTACCTGATTTAAATGGATATTTTAGAACTACGCTGTTAAGGCTATTATACATAACACAGAAAGCCACAATTCAAACTGGAAAGGAATGATGGTGAACAGGCAGGGGTGTTAATTCAAGAAATAAGGAAAGTGTGAGATTTTGGATACATATCCTTAAGGAGAATAAAAAAATCATACAGAATATTATATTTATAAAGAAGCAGAAAGTATACAAAGAACTAAGCCAACACAGGAATGGAGAAAGGAGATTCTGCTGATGACTGCAATTAGGGGTACAGAGAATAGGCAAGAGAGGGCTAGAATTTACTGGAGGAAGCTGGCAAAGGAACCAAGGTATTAGGAACAAATAATTAAAAAAGGGGAAGGAAAAAATAGGAAGAGGCCAAGAATACATTTGGATTGCAGGCTAGAGATTCCCTCCCCTATCATGGATTAATATCAAAGTATAGGCAAACAGAAAGGGATATGGGAATTCTAAATGAAAAAACAGCACTGGTTGAGTTTATAGCTGAATCTAGAACAGAAGCTGCTGTTAAAAAAGGGATAATTAATAGGGCATATACAGTATTGCACAATAACTACAGGAATCACTCAGAAGAGGTCAGAAAAGATTGGGCAGAGATTAGCTAAGCAGTTCATAAAGAAACAATGGGAGGACATATGTATGGCTTCCATATATGCAACACAATTTAGAAGGTTTAAGATTTTTTCCTGGAAGTGTTTACATAGGTAGTTTTATACCTTAACCAGAGTCCAAAAATTGAAAAGTAGATGGCAGATGCTGGAGATGTAATGGGGAAGAAAGAGGTACCTGGCAGCATATGTTATTAGACCGTAATGAGTTAGCAGACTTATTCCCTACAGAATACTCTGTCAGGAATACTGGGCGAGCAAGTGATTGTAACTGAGGAAATTATTTTTTGAGCTAGACAAATTAAGGCTTTGTTAAGTTTATTTCTGGTGGCTGTCAAAAAAAAAAAAAAAAAAAAAAACGATCACCACAAAATGGAATTCAAAGATAAACAAACCGTACTTGAAGTGGTAAATATTGTAACACAGATAAAATAATAGAAAGTGGGATCTTTAGAAAAAGGTAGGAGGAAATTATATAGAAAAATATGGAAAATGTGGGAACAATACATGCAGAAAAATGTTTTGGAGAAGGAATGAGGTTTTAGGAGAAGGGAGGAATTGAACAAGTTATGTAATGTATTGATTGTTATATGGAACAATATATGTGATGTATAATGTTTGTAAATATGAACTTATTAATATTGTTTGATAGCTTTTATATAGATGCAAGTTTGCCTATGTTACAAATGATAATTCCATAAAGGTGTTTAAAAAAAATCGATCCTGGCCAACATGACATCCCACGCTGTGCTAGAATCTAGTACAGTTATATAAGTAATAATATAGGTATGCGTTGCTCTGCCACTGAGACAGGAATGGGACATATCAGGAATATCCCTTTTTTCAGCTACTTTCTCAAATGGCTTTGATGATGACATTATGTAGGTATAGGATAACTAATACTGAAAAAACAGCATAGTGGTGCTGTGGAGTCTGCCATGTTTAGACCCATGCAAGGTTGCCACGAGTGAACATGAAAGACAGACTTCCCAGTCTTGAACCACTGAATACTGCAGTGATGCTGATGACATGTTAATATGAAGAGTAGTTATGTACTTGTTCATCTTTAATTTATATTGTTGCCTTCTTCTTAACAAACTTACACAGATACTATATTTCAGTTGAAGAGGGACTAAATTAGTTGTTTTGTGAAAGAGTAAAAAAGTTCTTCAGCTGAAACCCCTCTCCATCATTCAACCACTTTGTGTTAGTCAGTGCTGTCAAGTTTCCTGTTCTACTTGCTTACTCAACTGTGACAAATGAGATGACATACGTCTGTAGAGAAATAGATGAATGCTGTTTGATATTACAAAGATTTTATAGAAAGCCTTGTCCCTGGAGACTGTACAGGATTAATGTCCGGGTGTGGGGGAAAAAGGTAGGACTACAAACACCTTGCTTCTGGACTCTCTCTCTGGAAAAAATCTAAAATGCAATTGTCAATACACAGTTGAGCAAAGGGAGATAAATTCCTAACAAAGAATATTGCAAAATTTCATGTAAGCCCAGCACTATTCATTGAGGAAAGTGAAAAGCAAAGAAATGCACCCCCCCCCCTAAAAAAACTATAAACTAACATGTGCTTTGTTTATATTTGGTAGTATGGCAGCATTTTATATGGAGGAAAATACACTCCATGATGAGGAATACTGTGTTTGGGGTTTTAGAGCCTACTAAAGCTACAGTATATAGTTGTGATACACAGAGTGCACAAACATACTTCTGGGGTACACTGTACTTGGTTTCAAGCTACATAAAAGATCTGTATGGTAAAACCATTTGTTTTTTAAAGCATACAAACAACACTCTGCCTTCCTGCTTATGCAACTTATATTTACTGCTGGTCTGTTTTTCATGACCTAATTTACCACATCTGACTTCAGTTTTCAGCAAATTACACACTAAGCTCTTGAGTACTCTCAGAGCTTACATATGTATCACAAGTATCAGCCACAAAGATAGGGTTAAATATATTTAATAATAAATAATAAAAGAACAGGACAGTATTCAGTAAACAAACACAGTTACTTCAGAGTTCAAAATCACAGGAAATATTTAAAACAACATTGCAGGACAGTCTCAAATAAATAGAGAAAACATCTAAGCTATACTTCACTATATTCCTAAATGTATCTAACATAAATTACTGTACCCTAGACTTACTTACAGCACGGCAAGTGCAGATGGTGATGATGAGCGGGTGTTCTTGTTAGGTCAAAGACAAAGTCCAAAATACCCAGTATCTCTCTGAGACAGTTCTTAAATTAATATCAAATATTACTGCTGAGTTAGCTTGGATGACATCACTTTTTGTAACCTGTCTTTAGTTCACAAGCTGTCCCCCACTGTAGCATTTTTAGCATATGTCTGTGAAAAATACATTATCTCAGATGTTTGCAGATCCTGAAAGTCATAAAACACTTCTGCATCTCAAGCCTAGTAATTACTTCTCTTCCAAGACAATACAAAAATGTCTAGCTCTAGACATTGTGTGTGCTACACTGAAACTGAGAGATAGGTTTTATAGCACAATCGTAAAACAATTTAATTTCAACTTATTTTCTTGAAGTTTTGCAAGTTAACTCTGTATGCTCCAGTTTCTAATGTTAAGACATATACATTTGCACGTGTGTATAGTTTATATACATTTCTGTTCCAAGCCAGCAGGGTATGCTGTGATTACATTCTAGCTCAGTATATAACATAGAGTTCAGTATAAATCATATCAATATTCACAAATCAAACATTATTTACAAAATTCCAGATAGCTGGGCTGGCAGTGTGACAGCTACTATAGCTTGTTTAAGGACAGTGTACAGTCTAGGAGCAATAAAGTAGAATACTTTACTGTAATCGTTATTTTTCCTTTTCCTGACAATCACAGATCAGGCACGTATACAGGTAGCTGTCTTTAGGGGTGAGTAGGAATGCTATGTATAAGTATGTCAGCAGTCACTTGAAATACTCCTCTCTGTCCAACTAGTGCTTCGTGTTCCTGCCCAAGTAGCTAACACACACACACACACATACATACACACTTTAAGATATGAGTTATATACAAACACACAGACACTCCTGGGGAAGGCTCGCACAGGTTCTCCAGCTATGACCGTTCCTGCAAGGCTATAAGGTAGTAATCACTGCCACCAACCACTAATATCAGCTACTAATAAGGCCCTTACTAAAGGGTGTCCAATTATTACTGTGTAATATTATTATCCAAATGGCAAGTGTAACTGAACAACCAAGCTTAATGGAGTGGCTTGGCCAGTATCACTATAAACATCCAATGTACTCTAAAGCTTAAATTAACTCTACACAAAACAGCCACAGTTGAAAGGTTTAAAAATATTTAGTAGATAATTAAAAACACAAGACAATACTTCTTACTACACAGTGCTAGTCAAGAGTTCAGAGATCACAGGAAAATGCTTAAATAATGCAGTAGAATAGTTCTGACATCAATACAGAAAACAACTAGTCTAATCTTCCTATTTCCTAGCTATATCTAAGAGCAAACACAGTTCTAAAATAAACTTTCATATAGAGCAAGACAGTGCTGGTGATGTTGGATGTTCTGAAGACAAACGCAAAATGCTCTCAGTCTCTCTGTCCTTAAATTGGTAGCACAGTACTGCTGACTCATTTCAGATTACATAATTCTTTCTCTGGTTCCCAGGCTAACAGAAACTCAGAGTTTAGCAGCCCTTTTGATCGAGCACCTGGTGAGGAAGGTACAGCAATAAAAGACATTAGACATGCAAATTCTAGCAATTAACTCTGGTCTCAAAACAATAGCAAAAATTCCTTCATCCAGACATCTCAGCTTTGAGTTTTGAGATCAAACAGTTAGACAATGCTTGACTTATCAGCTTTCCTCCAGCAGAGAGCAATGTGGCTACATTTTTGAAGTTCAACACTCAACAAAGAGAAGAAGCATGTGGCTTACATTAATATTTACAAATGACAGAATTATCTGCAAAATTTTATCTAGCTAGGCTGGCAGCCTTAACATACCCCCCCCCGGACAACTCAAGCTAGTTTTTCAACTGACCCTTGAGAAACATTGCTTGAGAGGGTTAGGTTTATCTGGGTATACCTTACCCCATTCCCTGTCTTGACAGCCCATTTGTGTTGGCATTGCTACTCCCTCTGTAATGCTGCACTGAGATATATGCTTGCAACCCTAGGCTCCATCTTAGCAACTTGGCATTTTGCTGGCTGGCTCTGTTTAACCATGTTAGGGGACTGTGATCTGTAACTACAGTGACTTTTCTTCCATACAGATAAGGTTGAAGTTTCTGCAGTGCCTACACTATGGCTAGACATTCTTTTTTCTACAGCTGCATAGCATTCCTCCCTGGGTTGGAGCCTACAACTGAGATAAACAACTGAGAACTCTTCTCCTTCTTATGAAATCTGGCTAAGTACATCCCCCACCCCATGGTTCAAAGCATCCACCTGTATAACAAATTCTTTGCTGTAATCTGCACTGGCTAACACAGGGGGTCCTCCCAAAGCTTCTTTAACTTTCTGGAATGCCTGCTCACATGCTGGGGTCCACACTACCTTACTTGGCCTGTTCTTTCTTGTCAGGTCTGTGAAGGGAGCAGCTATGGTACTATAACTGGGGACAAACTTTCTGTAGTACCATGCTGTCTCTAAGAATGCCCTCACCTGCTTTTTGGTAACAGGTGCAGGCCATGCCTGAATGGCTTCTACTTTGGCAGGTTCTGGCCTGATCTTACCACTCCCCACTCTATGTCCCAGGTAGAAGACCTCTGCCATACCCACCTGACATCTGCTGGGCTTAATGGACAACCTTGCCCAGCACCTCCCTGGCATGTTGAAGGTGCTCTTGCCAGGAATTGCTGTAGATGGCAGTGTCATCTAGGTAAGCAAGGGCAAACCCTCCTGTTAGGATAGGATCTACCAACCTCTGGAAAGTTGCTGAGCCATTTTTCATCCCAAAGGGCATCTTTGTGAACTCATACAAGTCAAATGGAGTCACAAAGGGTGATCTCTCTAGCACTGGGAGTCAAGGGCACC
This sequence comes from Protopterus annectens, assembly GCF_019279795.1. NCBI lineage: Eukaryota > Metazoa > Chordata > Ceratodontiformes > Protopteridae > Protopterus > Protopterus annectens. The sequence goes on along the minus strand of NC_056748.1, from coordinate 428,104,239 downwards.
TGTCAGTAACCCTTAATAAGATCAATGGTTGTAAGATACTTAGCCCCACCCAGCTGCTCTAGGGCCTCATCTGTCCTAGACATGGGGTAAGCATATGACTCTGTATGACTATTTAATTTCCCGTAGTCCACACAGAACCTGGTGCTGCCATCCTTTTTTGGCACCAGCATCACTGGGGAGGCCCAGGGACTGTTGGACTCTTGAATTGCCCCAAGTTCCAACATCTCCTGTATCTCCTCTCTCAGAGTCTGTTTGACTCTCTCAGGCACCCTATAAGGGGCTTGCCTAATAGGCCTTTGGGGTCCTGTATCCACCTGGTGCTGCACCAGGTGGGTGCACCCTGGTTTCCCAGTGAACATGTTCCCAAACTCGTGTAACACTGTTCGGATTTCTCAAACCTGGGTAGGGGACAGCTGTTGGGGCATTGCTACCCCTTCCCCTGAGGTGTCAGTCCGAGCATCACTGAAGAAATCAGGCACCAGATCTCCCTTAGACTTCTCCTGCAGTCCACTGCAAATACTCAGCACAAGGGCCTCCCTATCATGGTAAGGTTTCATCATGTTAACATGGTACAATTTGTGCTCCTGCCTAGCAGTTCCACCATGTAGTTAACATCACTTATCTTTCTTACCACCTTGTAGGGTCCCTCCTAAGCTGCTTGCAGCTTGTTATCTCTGACAGGAATGAGAACCATTACCTGCTGCCCTACAGTGGTGCCTCTAGCTTGAGCATTCCTGTCATACCATACATTTTTCTGTTGTTGGGCTTCTGCCAGGTTCTCCTGGGCCAAGCCCATGTGTTCCCTGAGCCTTGTCCTGAGGTTTAGGACATATGCCACAACAGACTCCTTGTGAGATTCACACTCACCTTCCCACACATCACGAATTAAATCTAGAGGTTCCCTCACCCTATGCCCATACAGCTACTCAAAAAGTGAGATACTTGTGGATTCCTGGGGAACCTCTCTGTAAGCAAACAACAGATAGGGAAAATGTTTGTCCCACTCCCTCTTAAACTGGTCTGCAAATTCCCATAGCATGGACTTGATTGTAGAGTTTAACCTCTCAACAAGACCATTAGTCTGGGGATGGTAGGGGGTGGTCTTCAGGTGCTTCACCCCACAGTACTTCCACAGACAAGCCAGCAGGTCTGACATGAAATTGGCACCTCTGTCAGTCAGTATTTCTTTCGGGAAACCTACCCTGCTGAGAATCTCTAACAAAGCATTTTCCACCTTTTCTGCCTCAGTGGAGGACAAAGCCACTACTTCAGGGTATCTTGTAGCATAGTTTATTACCACTAGGATATACTTTTCCCCTGTGGAACTTGGGGTACTCAGAGGCCCTACAATATCCATAGCTACCCTCTGAAATGGCTCCTCAATCACTGACAAAGTCATCAAAGGAGCTCTCACCCTGTCTCCTGCCTTGCCTACCTTTTGGCACTGCTCACAGGTCCTGCAGTACCCATTTACATCTCTGGAAATTCCAGGCCAACAGAAGTTCTGCATAACACGTCTCCTTGTACATTTTATGCCCATACGACCTGCAAAGGGAGTATCATGGGCTTTGGCTAGAAGCGCCAGACGGTAGGCACTACCAACTGCTGTATTCTCTCACCTTCTAGCCCTCCCTCAGGGGTCCACTCTCTATACAATAACCCTTTGTCCCAGTATACAGATTCCCCCCTCCCTTGACAGTGATGTCCCTCACTAACTACCTGTCTCAGGCCTTGGACTGTATGGTCTGGGAGCTGAGCCTGTCTCAACTCTCTCTTTGTAACCCTTCCCAGCTCTCCTTCCATAGGAAGTCTGCCCTCCTCTGACAGTGGTGCCTCACTGTAAGCCTGGGTACTACTACTCACCTCTACCTTTACAGTCACTCTGTCCAAGTGAACATCAGTACCCACAAGCAGCTGTGGCTCACCTTCAGTCTCACTGCTACAGCGTAACTTCCTCCCTGAAGTAACCACCTCACCAGTCCTGGCTGCAAGTTTGCAGTCTGTCTGGGTCTCCCCCAAGGAACCAGACCCACATGCTTGTCTCGAAGCCTGTGTGTAACTATATTAACACATAGCACTGCCTCATCAAAATACTTTGCTATTAGGACATCTGCAGGATGGTATTTGGTACCCCTATTGTCTCAAGACAACCTACTACTGGCATTTTGCCTTTCCCACTTACTGGCTCTCTCACCTTTTGTTCCCCACCTTGCCTCTGTGGACATATGAATGCCACATGGCCCCACTGGTTGCATTCAAAACATTTAACCCTAGGTCCTAGATGTGTACCTGGACTACTGGCTTCCCCTGCTACTGGCAGATTCTGTTGGGGCAGTCTGGGCTACCCACCATGGGTTCCTTTAGACCCATGAGCAGTACTGGGGGTCCCTTTCTGTGCAGGGATGCCCTGCTTGCTATGTACAGGTCTCCCTTCTTCCCCATCTTCTCTGAAGTAGCACACTGTCTATCAGTTAAGCAGATCCTCATTTCCTCAGGCAAAGTGCTAAGGGCTTGTTCCATCACCATAAGGTCTGCCAGCCCTTCAAAAGTGGTGACCTGACATCCACTCAGCCACCTATGAAAATAGGTTCTCAGTTCAGCAACATATTCACACACACTTTCACATGCCTTGCATCTATGCTCACAAAACTTTTTCCTATAAGTTTCAGGTGTTAGCTTAAAAAATTCTAACAAGCAATTCTTAACAGCAGTATAATCAAAACATTCACGATCAGTTAATTTAGACAGCACAGTTATAGCTTTACCATGGAGTAAGGGGGCAGGAACCGTACCCAGAGCCTTTGTCCAACATCATACTGTTTACATACCCTCTCAAACATATGAATGAAACTCAAAATTATCCCTCTCTGTAAACTGTGGAAATAATGTACTGACCTTTTGTGCTTCTGGGGTCCAGTTACTCCCTTCCCCATTACCTCCATGACTCTGCCGAAGAGTCAAAATCTCCTTTTCATGCTGCTTATGCTGCTCCTTTTCCACAGCTTTTATTTCCAAACGCCTGGCCTCCAACTCAAGCCTCTTTAGCTCGATGGATTTTTAAGTCCTCTGCATTAAGGTTGAGCTGTCCATTCCCTGAGTGTTGTACATCTCCATGGCCAGTCTGATTGTCCTCCTGGTTGCTGTTTTCTCATGCAGCTGTGACCAAAGCTGCAATCATGTCTGCCTCAGTCAGGTTATCATGCAGCAGTCCCTTAGCCTTGCACATCTCAGCCAACTGGCTCCTTGACAGCTTGCCATACTCCTTTGCTGACATGCTTGCCTGTTTTCCCTGACTAAGCTAACAAAAGAAATAAAACAATTGTGATCTGAACTCTGAATATTCACTGCGTGGTTGATTTACAGGACAAAAACACCTTCAGTGATCACTGTACACAAGCTACAGGAATTCACTACCCACACCACTACAAGCCAATTGCCAACCAATTAATATGTGGTGTGGATATCCCACCACTGCCAAACAATATGTGATGCCCATGCACTGGTCCAGCAATCAAGGAGCCTCAATCCTCACCACTAACACCAGTGAGGGGTGTCCATATTGGGAAGGATAATAAATAGACATACAGTAAAGTACAATTTTCCTTAAGAGCACACAGAGATCTGGGGCTGGTTTCTCCCTTTCTCTACAGATCCACAATAAGACTCCCCACTGGCACAGCTATAAGGTCCAAATCTCAGCCTAGTGGTCAGGCTAATGCCCAGCACCCTCTCTGTCCAGCCAGTGCTTCGTGTCCCTGCTCAAGTAGCTGACACACACACACACACACACACACACACACACACACACACACACACACACACACACACACAATTATCTTAGGTTCATAGGTAGGTACTAGACTATCGGCCCTAGGGCCTATACAAGCCTAGCCAAAAAGGTACCTTGGGTTTCGCCACCCAAGAAAATTATTTTCCTGTGCCCCTGTCGAGCAGAGCCACAGAGGTGATCCCCGGGGTGAATTTCATATTTCCCATCCAATCATCAAGATTTTTTTTGAAGAGTGCTAATGAGGAGCTTTATTTGACATAGATAGGTAGTTTATTCCAGAGTATGGGGAGTCTCTGGGATAGGAATCTATCCCTCTAGCATGTTCTGTTTATTGTGGTGACAAGGTTTAGGTCCCTAGAGAGTGTAGCTCAGAGGGACTGGGATTTCTTTAAGTGGAGCATGTCCAACAGCTCTGGGTTTGACATAGCTTTGTATGATAGCAGAGATCACCTTTGAGTAGGTAATATGCGACGAAGTAAAGCTGGAGTTTTTTTAGATGGTCTGCATAGAGCATCTGTTTGAGGCCAGTAAACCTCTTTGTGAGGTATTTCTGCAGCCTTTCCAGTTGTTGGAGATGTCTTGTGAGGTACATACCAAAAGGGTCGCTGTACTCTATAACAGGTCTAATGAGTGACGAGTAGAGGAGAACAATGACCTCTTTTTACCTGGATGAGAAACCTTTTGTGATGAGGTCTGCCATGTAGAAGGATTTCCAGCCTACTGTGGCAATGTGATTATCAAAGGAGAGACTACTGTCCACCTGTGTCCCAAGGTCTTTTATCACACTTTCAGTGTTAAGTATACTACCACCTATGTGGTAGCTCATAGGTACAGAGTTTTTACCAAAGGGGATGACAATGCACTTTTTGGCATTGAGCTTGAGACCATGGCTTTGACACCAGTCATCTTTCTCAGTGAAGCCCTTTTGTAGGATGTCCACATCGTTAGGAGTTTCAATTATGGCTCCTAGTTTGCATTCATCTGCGAACTTTGTTAACAAAGATTTTCTGTGTTAGCCTGTACTTCAGAAAAGTAGATACCAAACAGGAGAGGACCCAGAACTGAACCCTGTGGTACTCCACTTGTCACTGGTCTGAAGTTGGATTTGGAGTCTGCTACTTTCACAGTGTGGGTTCTGTCAGTGAGCCATTTGGCAACCCATCTTGTGACATAGGGATTTATACCTAGTTTAGTGAGTTTATCTATAATTCCAGAGTGAGGGATCATGTCAAAAGCCTTGGCGAGATCTAGATAGGCTGTGTGAACCACCTTACCCTTGTCTACGGCTTTGGTGACTGCTTCAAAGAAGTCAATTTGGTTTAGGAGACATGATCTGCTTTTTACAAACCCAAACTGTTTGGGGTCCAGAGTTTGGAGATTCCCAATGTCTTTTTTTATAAGTTCCATGATGATACGTTCCATGGCCTTGCAGACCAGGCTCGTTAGGCTAATGGGGCAGTAATTCTCGGGGTCTGTAGTGGCTCCCCCTTTGTGGAGTGGGATAACCATCACTGTGCACCATTCAGTGGGCACAAAGCCTGAGGTGAGGCTATGATTGAACATGGTGCTTAGGTGGGGTGCCAGTTCATTCTGTAGTTCATATAGAATGCAGCCTGGGATGTTGTCAGGTCCCATGGATGCTGTGTTCTTGGCTTTGGAGAGTGTGGTTTTTACCTCTGCAGCTGTGATTACAGGAACTTTGCATTCTTCTGGTATAGAGATGGGCCCTTTAGGGGGTGAGGGGGTAACGTTAGCACTGAACCTATATGCCAGGGTGTTGGCACTATCAGTTGGTTCTTCATATTTAGTGGCATTGTGCTGTAACTCAGAGCAGATCTGAGTGCTGCCATTGAGATTGTTGACGTAGCTATAGAATTCTTTGTGGTTGTCTTTAGAATCAGTGGAGATTTTGTTTTCATAAACTAGCTTTGGAGGATTTTATGAGGGATCTCAGCTTCTTACTGAGGCAGACCAGGGAGTTCTTCCAGTCATATGATTTTACTATTTTTTGCAAACAGTTTCTTTCTTCTATTGTAGAGTTTGTTTATGGCAGGGGACCACCAAATTGGCTTCCTTTTTTTGGAGGATAGCATCTTGGTTCTGTTAGGGATAGCACGATCCATGCACTCGTGTAAGTCCTTCTAAAGTGCATTTGTGTAGGATTGAGCAGTCATACCACTATTGACCGTCTGCATGGGTGTTGTGAAGTTTGCCAGTTCTGTCTTAAGAAGCGTGAAGTTGGCTTTGGAGAAATGTTTTACAGTGGTTTCCCTAATGGGGGGTGGGGGGAGGGACGTGGATGTCTAGGCTGATTAGCTTGTGGTCAGATCTGACCGAGGAAATGACCTCTGGTGTGGATCTCCGGTCGCCCATTTTGGTAATGACCAGGTCTAGGATATTGCTGCCCCTGGTGGGGGTGTGGATAAGTTGATCCAAGGCATTAGAATTTATGAATTCCAGAAAATGTTGAGCAAAAGACTTGGTACATGAGTAGTTTTCCCAGTTAATGGAGGGGTACTTGAAATTGCCCATTATCAGGATATTGGGTTGTACCCTAATATTTTCCAGTGTATCAAGAAATGAGGAGTGGGAATTGTGGGGCATGGTGGGGGAATCTATAGCAAGTTGCAATTTGGAAGGTGGTCTTGCCCAGAGTTAGTTGCACCTGGATAATCTCAGATGCATTATGCTGGGCAACTAGCCTGGAGGTGTGGATATCCTTAATGAATATAGACAATCCTCCACCTTTAGTGGTTTTGTCCAGGTTAGGTGGCTAAAAGGTGTGGTATGAATTATAGCCTGGTAATGCATGGGTGCTCTCTGGAGCCTTGAACTAGGTCTCTGTCACTGCACAGATTGCGATGTTCTCCATTTTAAGGAGTGCCTTGAGTGAATGCATTTTGAGGTTTAGACTTCTAGCATTGAGTAGCATTACCCTCAGATTTTGCTTGCGTGTACCTGTTACAGTGGTGAATTTGTCATTTGAACCTTGCCTAAAAAATATGAGGTGGCAAGTGCCTTAGCCAGTATCCGGAATCCCAAGGGTGACAGGTGCAGGCCATCTCTGGCAAAGCATCGTGGTCTGTCGATCATGTCATCTCAGGAAGACAGATACTGGATCCCTTTAGAATGACACCAGAAGCTTAGCTAATTGTTGAAGTCAATTATTTGGTCCTTGTACTGTGGTATCATTCTGGGTGATGGCAAGATGCTACTCAGAGCTAGGGTCATACCTGCCTGGGCTACAAGATCGGAGAGCTCCTCCATGTCTCTTTTCATGTAGTCCAGGGAGGTATGTCTCAGGTCATTCACACCAACATGACAACACTGGAGAAGGCTGGCACAGGTTCTCCAGCGATGCCCCTTCCTGCCAGGCTATAAGGTAGTAATCACCGCCACCAACCACTAATATCAGCTTCTAATATGCCCCTTACTAAAGGGTTTCCAATTACTACTGTGCAATATTATTATCCAAATGGTAAGTGTAAATGAACAGCCAGGATTATTGGAGTGGCTTGGCCAGTATCACTATAGACATGCAATGTACTCTAGAGCTTAAATTATCTCTACACAAAACAGACACAGTTGAAAGGTTTAAAAATATTTAATAAATAATAAAAAAACACAAGACAATACTTCTTACTACACAGTGTTAGTCAAGAGTTCAGAGATCACAGGAAATGCTTAAAATAATGCAGTAGAACAGTTCTGACATCAATACAGAAAACAACTAGTCTAATATTCCTATTTCCTGGCTATATCTAAGAGCAAGCACAGTTCTAAAATAAACTTACATATAGAGCAAGACAGTGCTGGTGATGTTGGATGTTCCGAAGACAAATGCAAAATGCTCTCAGTCTCTCTGTCCTTAAATTGATAGCACTGTACTGCTTACTCATTTCAGATTACACCATTTTTTCTCTGGTTCCCAGGCTAACAGAAACTCAGAGTTTAGCAGCCCTTTTGATCTTGCACTTGTCAAGAAGCTACAGCAACTAAAGACATTATGCATGCAAATTCTAGCAATTCACTCTGGTCTCAAAACAATAGCAAGAATTCCTTCATCCAGACATCTCGGCTCTGAGTTTTCAGATCAAACAATTACGCAATGCTTGACTTATCAGCTTTCCTCCAGCAGAGTGCAATGTGGCTACATTTTTGAAGTTCAACACTTAACAAAGAGAACAAGCATGTGGCTTACATTAATATTTACAAATGACAGAATTATCTACAAAATTTTATCTAGCTAGGCTGGCAGCCTTCACATATCTTCACATCAGGCTTCAAAACTCTTTGGATTCCAATAACCATTATAGTAGTGTCATGTCAGTGTATTGCTGTGGATATTTTGGGGCCATTATTAAATCTGGCAATAGGTTTAGATACACTTGATTGTTCTGGATTATGCAACTAAGTACTCACAGGCTATTACTCTATTTACAGCTAGCATTAAATTTGCAGCTAGGTGAGTCGACCTTATTAATAGCCAGAGTAGGGATACCTAAGGAGATACTCCTTGTCTGGGAATTCCATTTATGTCCAGAATACTTCAACTATGCATATGCTTTACAGTTAAGCAACTTAAAACATCAGTGTACCATCCACAGACAGTTGGATTTATATGGCATTTTAACAAAATATTAACATTCATGGTGCAAAAAGTTATTTAGGAAGATGGCAAAAACTGAGATCAGTTAGTACCATACATCTTGTTTGCCATTAGATAAGTACCACATGCCTTATCATGATTCAGTCCTTTGCAGTTAATATATGACCAATGTCTTCATTGACCATTAGATACTGCCATAGAAATGAAGGAAGAAAACTCCACTGAAAAGTGTCATACAGAATTACAAAAACTTACATGAAAGGCTGAAAACGGTGATGCCTATAGTTTGGGAATACATAAAAACACACCATGCCATCATAACCAAGTGTGTATAATTGAAATGCAAAGACCAGGGAATGAAAAAATGGACACCAGGTGTTGGTTTTGGTCCCCTCCACAAAAATGCATTTTTTGCCAAGTGGGGGGTCCATTTTAAATAGCAGAAAACTTACATGATGTAAACTACAGGGCTAAACAGACTGTTAAAAGAAAAACTGAACAGGTGTGATATCAGTGTTCTGAAACTGTGGGAAAAAGTACAAACCTCTATAGTTAGCTTAATAGCTGAACCTGATGTTCTACTTTCGGCTTTTCCTCGGTTAGCAGTCACCACAGTGGAACTTCGGTCTGCTAATGATTGGCAGTAGATTTTTTTACGGGTGCCAAGGTGCCAGCTCGACGCCTAACCTTCAGCAAAGGCACGCCCATTCTACGCATGTTTTTCGAACACCACTCAAACATCCCTTCCATCATATCTAGCATAAACATTATTCTTCCCACCTTCAGTGGCTACTACCTTGTGACCTTCCACATCACTAACCAATCACTTAAGCTACCATCAAACTAATCAAATGCAGAGCCAAATCCATCACACTCTTTACCAACCTCAAATATCACCTAACCACATTCAACTGGTCTCCCATCTTCAATATCCAAGACCTGAATACACCAGCCAGATATCTCACTCAAACCTTATCAGACATCCAAGACAATTCTTCCTTCTTACTAAGCAACTTCTTAGACACAACAAAAATATCTGGTTAACCAAAGAATTCAAGCTACACCTCAAACTGAGAGATGAACCTTGGCTGTCTTGGAAAGAAAATTTCTCTCCTCAAACTCGGCTTACTTCATTACTCCATGAAACCTAACCAAGAAAGCAATTCACAGAATTAAAATTAACCACTTTAAAGCAAAACAATTATCTCTACTAAGCCATTTGGAAAGAGGTCAATCATTTAACGTCACAAAATAAGATCTAACACCAACTACTCTGACATCCTTCCATGTTCTAAAATGTGATCTTTCAAGCATGGATGTTGTTAAAGAATTCAGTCACCTCCCTGTTATCACATCCTCTCCCCTCTCCTCCCACATTCATTCCCCTTCTACTTTAGGAAAATATCACCAAAAGACACTGAACCTTTACTGGATCAAAATCCCAAAGACATCCCACCAGATACTCACAGCATCTCTCCATGATTCCTAAGCCATTATGATGACTATCTCATCACTCCTCTGATTCACACCTATAACCTTTGCCTTATTCACAACATGCTTAACATCTGGAAAACAGCTATAATTAAACCTCTCAAAACCAGAATCCACATCATACTTTTAACCTATTTCTCTTCTTCCTACCCTAGGTAAAATCCTAGAAAAAAATCATATATACACAACTCAAGCTACATCCAACAATACCCCCTTCTAACACTAAAACAACATGGCTTCTGGTCAGGCTGCAGCACTATGATGGCTCTCTGGACACTCACAAATGAAATCCTACTAAACATAGACAGAGAGAATATTACCTAGATTTTTCATTGACCTCACAAATGTCTTTTACCTGACTGAACACAACCGTCTTATTCACAAATTACACTGATGCCTGCCATTGGTTTTCCAGTTTCTTTTCAGACAGACATTTTAAAGTCAAAATAGGATCATCAATATCAAAAAAGTAAACCACAAGGTGTATGAAAGATGACTGCATGATATATACATATTTTATCCTGTGGGATAGTAGAAAACAATGATACAACATTAACAATTATCATGTAGTACCTTCATTCCTCATTTTCCAAACCATTATTGAAAATTCTTATACTCTTCCGAAAATCCCACAAATCTCTTATATATGATCTAGGATTTTGTACTACTGGATTTAGAATAGAATCTAAGAACACTGAAATGCTTTCTGTGCTCCCATTAGGTGCAGACACTATCGGTCTGAAGGGGGGGGTTGTAGTACATTTGTGAATTTTACGTATCCGAAAGAGCACCCCATCTTGGTGTGCTTGACTATCAAAAAATTAAATAACTCTAAATTGACAGTACCATTCATGAGAAAATCATATAAACAATGATTTATAAATTTGAAACCTTTTTGTACATCATACAATAAGTTTTCATATTCTTCAGTGTTTTCCAACATTTCTTCCATTGCTGAATGATAACTCTCAGCATTCATTATCACCAAACCTCCATCCTTATCAGGTTTCATAAACCTTAACTGCTTAATTCTTTCAATGCTACTTTTTTTGTTAGTATTCAAATTGTAATAATGTTTACAAGTTCTTACATTAAGTGCCTGTGTAATGTCTTTCTCACAAAATTCTTCAAACGCTTTTAAAGTGTGATGCAGTGTAAACATAACCCAATAAGTAGTCTAAATTCAGTTTTCTTGTAAAGAGTTTTAGTTCAGTAATAGCTTTGGTTGAATTCGCCCTACAACTAGGAACGAAATTCATCCCCAGTTCAAAACTTTTTTGCTAACAGTCATTCAAATGGTAATCAGATAAATTATAGATAGGATAAAAACCCTGTCCCTCTACTCAGTCTCATACAGACTGCTCAGAGGTGACCTGTGTCTGGCATACAAGGCCATTTCAGACCCAGCATTGATGGAGTTGCTGCATATCCATAAGACAAACTCCACTTGTGCAACCTGCACGCAAGGCTTTCACCTGGTCTGTGACAACAAAACTTGTTGGTAAGATAGATTTGTGTCTCAAAGACTCCCCCGTCTGTGGAACAGACTCCCTCTCCAGGTCAAGCAGAGCACCTTTCTAGCCGTCTTTAAGAGGAACCTGGATGACTAGATGGGAAACAGAAAATATACCCCTGGGATCCCACCTGTGTCACTGCTGGACATGGGAAACAGGTGCTGACTTTGAGAGAACATGGGCAAAATTCTTGGCTAGGCTTATAAGGGCCTCTGGGCCAGTAGCCTAGTATCATCCTATGAACCTATAAGTTTTAACTTTAGCAGTCACTGTTCATTCTGTACCAATTAATGTTTTCTTCCTCTCCTCTGATCTCTGCTGCGGTTTAATTAACTTGTACCTCTCTCTCTCTATGAAAGTTTTTGACCCTTCACCTTAATTATTGGAAAAAGAGGAAGATTGTCTGGTTGATAAAAGTAATTCAGGAAAATCTTGTGGCGCATGATGCTGAAAACTTGAAATAGCTTCACCAACTTTGTTTAGATGCCCCACTGCAGGTTCCACCATGGTGATGTCATCTCTGTGAGCGTGGCCTCCCAAATTTAAAGGGCTAGAAGCTTGTAGATTTAACTTGGAGTTAGACCCAAGTTTATTGAAGGTGTTCTTAATTGGATTAATATTTGTTTTCTGTGTACTTTTGTAACTGAAAACATATGCGGTGTTGGATTCACATAGGCTGCTAGATCTTGAATGATCTTCTTCTGCTTACACATGACAGTGTTTTTTTTCAAACTGATCAACTGTAACAAAGATTTTATCATAGTATAGTCACTGCATACATCAGAATGATCATGCAGCACCCTTCCAAGTTTCTCGTCCAGTATTTGAATGTTAGTTTTTAATTTCTGTAAAATCAAACAACTGTTCTTGATGAGCATATGAAAAAACTCAAGCCTAGCTTTATTAAAGAAAGTGGTCAGTTCTTTAAAAAAATGGATCTTTGTTAGTAACTCCATTTGGTATCTTTACAAACTGTAGCCCTTTTGGAACGATGCCCAACTGGATACAATGCTCAAAATATTTGTTTTCCAAAGCAATTCCATTAAATCTTTTGGGATATTTTTCAAGTTCAATAAAAGATCATTTGTATTGTATCTAATTAAATTACTGTCATACTGTTGGTTGGTAATAACAAATGGATCATAGTTTCATTGTAAAACAACCGCTGTATTTTTTTAAAAAAAGAGAGAATTACCGGGTCTATATTATAACATCGAAGTCTTAAAACTTCGAATGTTATAATATTGAACCCTGTGCACCGAACGCTGAAAATAGCGAAGCTGCAGAATACTGACTACCTTCCTTGGAAACGTATTTGGTGGGCCGTTTCTGCAGCTTCGCTATATCCTCGACTGTGGATCGAAGGTTACGGACCGGGTTAAGGTAAGTGTGCGAATGAAGGTGAGTGTGCGATAGGGACCTTAGGGTTAGGGAGCGGGTAAGGTGAGTGTGCGATAGGGACTTTAGGGTTAGGGAGCGGGTAAGGTGAATGTGCGATAGGGACTTTAGGGTTAGGGAGCGGGTAAGGTCAGTATGTGATAGGGACTTTACGGTTAGGGAGCGGGCAAGGTGAGTGTGCGATAGTTAGGGACCTTAGGGTTAGGGTTGGGGTAAGGTAAGTGGATAGCTAGTAGTGTATGTATGATTTAGTGTAGGGTTTGTGAAGTGTATGTGTGTGAATTATTTATTTTGGTGTGCTTGTGTCGTGTGTATGTTTGTCGGAACAACAAATTTTTTTCCCTGGGAAAAAAATTCGCTACTCTGACTTTTCGATTTTATGGTCTTTTGACTGAATGGTTCGATATTATAACATAATATACACCCAAATTACCTTAATTGACTGAGGGTCTAATGACACATGGAATTTCTGCGAAAGTCTCACCCTTGAAAGAAAAAAAATATGAACATGCTCATTTTGTTCATTCCTAGGTTGCAAGCTAGTTAGAACTTTTAAGGTTTTGTGCATCTCACCAAAGAAAATTAAAAAATCTTGTAAGGTTTTTGTATTACTCTCTGGAGTAGGATGTATTGTAAGGTTCAGGAGTTTATTTTCGGACACACCAGCCATCAGGATATCCAGATAAAAACAAACCAAGCAAACAAAAATCTGGTCAAAATCCTGTAAAGTGGTAACCTTAAACAAACTAGAAAAATAAAACCACAAGGTATATAAAAGACGATTGCATGATATATATAAGTTTTAATTTTAGCGTTGTCATTCTGTAATAATGTTTTTAATACAGAAATTATTTTTATAAGCAAAGGAAGGGTGATTGCTCACTATCTTTATTAGATTATTGTTCTCTTCTATAATCTTCCAATTGTTGGAAATAATATCCTTAATAACCAAACTGTCAGTGGGCATATCAATAACACAATGGGAAACAGATTTACAATTCTCTTCTACCACTTTCTTATTGAAGCCTTTTGTTAGAATCGGTGTGAACTGATCACACACTGACTTTGAAATTGGGACTATTAATTTTTATTGTGAACTTTTAGAAGTTTTGTTGGAAAATAAATTATTTTTATTTAATAAGAAGTATTATAGACAAAAAAGGGGAGTGGCGATGGGCTCAACAGTAGCCCCCGCTTTTGCCAACCTAGTTTTAGGCTGGTGGGAGTTGGAAGCTTTATCAAACACTAATTTCTTTGAAAGAATTGTCTTTTATAGAAAATTTGTTGACATTTTTTTTTTATCTTCAAAGATAATTTCAGCTCATATGGTGATTTTATTGAAAGCTTAAATTACAGTACAGATTTTTTTTTTTAATTTATTTTAAGTGAAGAAGAAAATAAGGTGTGTTTTTAGATGTTAAATTAGAATGGGAAACACTGACCAATAGTTTTATTAGTAGGATCCATCAGAACAGTACCTTACCTTTTCTAATTTCTACCAACACTTTCAAAGCAATCACCCTAGTGTTGTCAAAAACAATATTCCTAGAGGCCAATACATCAGGGTTTCTAGGATGACATGTTGCAACAGTGATTTCAATGAGGAAATAGATATTATCACATGATTATTTCAAAATAAGGGTTACAATAGAAAGATGTTGGAAAATACTGCTAAGGAAGTTAGGTCAAACGACCTGATCAGTTTGGACCAATTCTAACAAAAGGGTTCAATAAGAAAGTGGCGGAAGAGAATTGTAAACCTGTTCCCTGTTGTGTTATTGATATGTCCACTGTTAGTTTTGTTTTGTTATTAAGGATATTATTTTCAACAAATGGAAGATTATACAGGAGAACAATGATCTAGTAAACATAGTGGGCAATCATCCTTCTTTTGTTTATAAAAATAATTTCTGTATTAAAAAATGATTACAGAATAACAACACTAAAATTAAAATGTGTATATATCATGCAGTCATTCTTCACACACCTCGTGGTTTTATTTTTCAAGTTTGTTTAAAGTTACCACTTTACAGGATTTTGACCAGATTTTTTGTTTACTAGGATCATCAATATCTGGAACTGCCCAGCTAGTAAACTGTACCTCAAAGTTCCATTCCCTCTGTTCTCTATCTTCATTAACAAAACTAGCATATGACCTATTTTGACCTAATAGATCCTATCTCATTTGGATCTGATTAAGGGAAAAACAATTTTTTTCACCTACTTCTCAAAATGTCATCACTCCTGGTCCTGCATAGACTTTTTCTAATATATATATATATATATATATATATATATATATATATATATATATATATATATCTATATATATATATATATATATATATATATATATATATATATATACACACACACACACACACATGTATATATATACATACATATTTGTCCCTAGAGGAGTGGTTTCCAGCCAGAAACTTGTAGTCTATTGGCCATTTTGGGTCAATTCCTAGCTCTTTTCAGCCCCCTGTAATAAAGCCCGCTTTAGCGTGCTTTTTCGCTTGTATTCAACTCAGCACAGCTCCTCGTGGTGTCCTGCAGAGTTCTACAAGCAGCAGAGAGCAAAAGAGTGACTTTTTCCTGATTTAAGTATTTTTTTCTGGCTTTTTGATTATTTACTGCTTAGCAACTGCATTTTCGCCTGTTTATACAGCTCTGCATTCTATTTAAACTGTTTTTGTGTTGATTAACTGTTTTGCACTTTTAAAAAGTTATTTGTTGCTTAATTTTACCTGTAAGCTAACACACTCAAGTGCGCTAGCCGTTTAAAAGCATTTATAGCATTTACTGTCTGTTTTTCTTCTGTTTTCTGCAAAAAAGAAAAAACAAAAAAAAAATCTTGTTTTCCCGCCTTACTGAACTAGAATAGTCCAGTCTTCAGAGTTTGCTGACCTCTGGGCTTTGTCTTGGTTCCTGTGCTATTCCATATCCTTATTTGGATAAAAGGAAGCGTCTTTGTTCACCAGTGGGAGTGGGGATCACTGAGCGGCCTGTTTGTCCCTAAAGGAGTGGTTCCAGCCAGAAACTTGTAGTCTATTGGCCATTTTGGGTCAATTCCTAGCTCTTTTCAGCCCCCTGTAATAAAGCCCGCTTTAGCGCTTTTAAACTTGTATTCAACTCAGCACAGCTCCTCGTGGTGTCCTGCAGAGTTCTACAAGCAACAGAGAGCAAAAGAGTGACTTTTTCCTGATTTAAGTATTTTTTTCTGGCTTTTTGATTATTTACTGCTTAGCGACTGCATTTTCGCCTGTTTATACAACTCTGCATTCTATTTAAACCGTTTTTGTGTTGATTAACTGTTTTGCACTTTTAAAAAAGTTATTTGTTGCTTAGTTTTACCTGTAGGCTAACACACTCAAGTGCGCTAGCCGTTTAAAAGCATTTATAGCATTTACTGTCTGTTTTTCCTCTGTTTTCTGTAAAAAAAAAATCTTGTTTTCCCACCTTACTGAACTAGAATAGTCCAGTCTTCAGAGTTTGCTGATCTCTGGGCTTTGGCTTGGTTCCTGTGCTATTCCATATCCTTATTTGGATAAAGGGAAGCTTCTTTGTTCACCAGTGGGAGTGGGGAGCACTGAGCAGCCTATTTGTCCCTAGAGCAGTGGTTCCAGCCAGAAACTTGTAGTCTATTGGCCATTTTGGGTCAATTCCTAGGTCTTTTCAACCCCTGCTATAAAGCCCGCTTTAGCGCGCTTTGGCGTGATTTAGCGCAGAGTTGCCCATAGAGCACCATCGGGCAGCGCCGGTTAAACAAGGTTAAACTATTTCTGGCTCCGTAAAGTCTGCTCTTCAATTTTTCCCTTAGAACTTCTCTACTTGCAATCTAAACAATCTATTCTCTATCTCAATAGCTCAGCACTTGCTCCTAAAGCATTTTTATATAGGTAAAGTACTTGTATACTAAACAAAGTACTACATTAGCCTAGAATCCCCTTGAGTACCCATTTCCCTATAGGTCCCTTCTGACTCAGTTACACAGCAAACCTTTTCACTTTTTCTAGCATGTCGAAGGGTCAGTTGCTAGTGTCCTCTCCTGTTCAGCTGGTGAATCTGGGCATCTTGAGGCAATGTTACAATTGCCTCATGTACACAGACAACCCACTCCTTCTCCCACAAAACACAAATACATGTGAGAGATGCAACTATATAGCCAAACTGGAGGCTGAGCTCTCTCAACTCAGGACTGGCAAGACCAGACAGGAGGAGAAGTAAACCACGCACACCACAAACCCAGTTTCACATAGAACTATCACAACTGCAAAACAAACACATAAACACACAAAGACATACTCGGAGGCACTGATCAAAAATCTACCAAAATTATAGAGGCCTCCAAAGCAGACACCCAAGCAACTGCCACCTCAAGACATAAGACATGCAACACATAGTTCTCAAAGTCAGTGTGCTAAACAGTCACAACCCTTAAGGCCAAACACAATGCCAGACACACTTGTTATAGGTGACTCCATAGTCAGACACACTGACGTCCCACAAACCAGACTGAACAAGGAAAAGATCACAGTTAGCTGCCTGTCAGGCGCTAGAATCCGCCACATAACACAAGCACTCAGGTCACTCCACAGCAAGTACAAGTATGACTCAGTCATTGTCCATGCCGGTGTGAACGACCTGAGACGTACCTCCCTGGACTACATGAAAAGAGACATAGAGGAGCTCTCAGATTATGTAGCCCAGGCCGGTATGACCCTGACCCTGAGCAGTATCCTACCCTCACCAAGAATGATGCCACAATACAGAGACAAAATGATCAGCTTTAATAATTGGCTTAATTACTGGTGTCATTCTAAGGGGATCCAATGTCTGTCTGCCTGGGATGACATGCTTGACAAGCCACGCTGCTTCAAGGGACGGCTTGCACCTGTCACCCTGGGCTTCCGGATATTGGCAAAGGCTCTTGCCACCCCCATAGTGCCTTTTTTAGGCAAGGCTCAAATGATAAACCTACCGCCCTAGAAAACAAAAATGGAGAAAAACTAAGGGTAATACTGCTCAATGCCAGAAGTCTAAACCTCAAGATGCACGCCCTCGAAGCCCTCCTCAGTATGGAGAACATCGATGTTTGTGCTGTGACTGAAACCTGGTTCAAGGCTCCTGAGAGCACCCCAGCACTATCAGGTTATACCTCATATCATGCGTTCCGGCCCCAAAATCTGGTCCGAACTACAAAAGGAGGGGGAGTATCCATATTCATAAAGGATACCCACACCTCCAGGTTAGTGGCAACGCACGAAGCATCGGAGACCATCCAGGTGCAATTAACCATAGGTAAAACTGCCCTACAGTTTGTAACATGCTACAGACCACCTTCTCAAACTCAGGAAACCCACACAGCCTTCCTGAAGACACTGGAGAGTATAAATGTCTCTCCAAACACCATCATATTGGATGACTTCAACTACCCAAACATAGACTGGGAACATTACTCAAGCCCCAACACCCTAGCCCAAAGGTTCCTTGAGTTCATAAACTCAAATGCTATGGAACAACTAGTCACCATTCCCACAAGAGGAGAAAATATACTAGACCTGATCATCACAAACATGGGGACAAAATGCTCCACACCGGAAGTATATCCCTCATTGGTGAGATCAGACCATAAATTAATCTCACTGGAGATCCACATCCCGCCCCACCCCAGCAAAAGACCACAGTGAAGAACTTCTCAAAAGCAAACTTCACACTTCTTAAGACTGGAGTGGTATCCTTCAAGGCCCCGAGCCAGTGGAAACCACAACCCACGCTGCTGAAACCCTTACAAATGCCTTCTACGAGCACCTCCAGGAATGTATGGATCAAGCAATCCCTAATAAAATCAAGACCTTTTCCACCAAAGGCAGGCGCCCGGTCTGGTGGACTCCAGCCATAAACAAACTCTACAACAAGAGGAGAAAGCTACTACATGACAGAGCAAAATCCCTAAATGGGAAGGCATCTCTGATCAATACTAGCAAAAACTACGATCACTCATAAAATCATCCAAGGCCAACTTTGAGAGAAAAATCGCTAATGACACAAAAGACAATCATAAAGCCTTCTTTAGCTATGTTAGAAACCTGGGTGGAAACTCCCAGATATGCTCAGAATTAGTCCAAAATGATAAAAATCACTGAACCCACAGACATTGCCAACATACTGGCAGACAGGTTCAGTGCAAATTTCTCCCTCCCTCCCCAAAAGGAGAAATATCTATCCCACCAGAGTCTAGCCTCCCAAACATCTCAGATGCCCAGGTGAGAGCTGCTCTCTCTAAAGC